>NW_028321657.1:22500-45000 GCF_062004578.1 Staurois parvus | reverse complement strand
GAGCACTAGGAATGAGCAGCTCCATAGGACATTGTGTATAGCTGGGTATTGGGGTGAGTTGGCCTTCCTCTTCGGGGGATTTGTTCGATCTCGATGTTCAATGTCATTTCGACTCCCAGCCAGGAATACAAAACAAAACGCGGCTCAGATGTACAACCGGATCCAATCGTATGATGTGTGATGGAGCCATCGAAGAGAGAAATTTATCGCCAATAGATTGAGGTCTAGGCACCGCCCCTTTACATCCAGCCATACAAAAGTCTTGCTTTATGTGCGGTTTTTGCTGCGTTTTTGGAATGACGCCTCACATTTGTACGGTCTTCCCTCCAAAAACACACGAAAGTAGCTCCTGTACCCTCGATTTGTTATTATTATTGTTATTTTTGTTTTTTTTATTGGTATTATTAATATTATTATTTATAATATTAATGTTATTTTTATTATTATTATTATTGTTGATGTTATTGATATTTTATTATTGTTTTTATTATTATTATTATTACTATTACTGTTAATATTTTATTTAAATTGTATTGTTATTTTTCTTGTTGTCAATATTATTATTATTATTATTGTTAATATTATTATTATTAATATTATTATTATAATAATAATTATTATTATTGTTATTATTATTATTGTTAATAATAATTATAACAATTATTATTATTATAATTACATTATTATTGTTATAATTATTATTATTATTACTGTTATAATATTAATAATAATAATAATTATTGTAATATTTTATTTATTTTTATTGTTATTTTTTATTATAATTTTTATTGTTGTTGTTAAAATTATTATTATTATTATTATTGTTATATTTATTATTGTTGTTATTATTATTATTATTATTAGGGTTAATATTATTGTTATTTTATTATTAATGTTAATATTATGATTGTTATTATTATTATTGTTAATATTTTATTTATTTTTATTGTTATTTTTTATTATTATTATTTTTGTTGTTAATATTATTGTTATTTTATTAATATTGTTTTTATTTTTATTGGTATTTTTATTATTATTATGATTGTTATTATTATTCCTTTTTTTTTCATCACAGAACATGAAATTTTGAGTTCCAGCTGCAGACATAAAGATGTCAGACTTTGCAATTTGATGCTTTTAAAAAAAAAAAGTTTGTGCATTTTATCAAAATGCCAATATTTGGGGTGTTTGCCGAGTCATTAGGAGCGAAGGGCAGCCACATGGACGTATCACCACGATTTTATCGCTGTCCAGAATGGCGCGGTGCTGGGATGTGCGGGGGAGGGGGAGGGGTCTAGGCGCTGTCAGCATTATCAGCTGCACATAGAAATGGAAACAAATCGACATCACAGGAGATGAATGTTGTCCTTCTTTTTTCTTTTTTTTTTAATAGCTGAAAACCTCAGAGACCTGAATACAGATAATATGAGAACACCATATTACCCCAAGTATTGGCCCCGCCCCCCATATCATGTGATTCAGGTGTTCCAATCCCCTCCATATCATGTGATTCAGGTGTTCCAATCCCCTCCCAATCGTGTGATTCAGGTGTTCCTATCCCCTCCATATCATGTGATTCAGGTGTTCCAATCCCCTCCCAATCATGTGATTCAGGTGCTCCAATCCCCTCCCAATCATGTGACTCAGGTGTTCCAATCCCCTCCATATCATGTGATTCAGGTGTTCCCATCCCCTCCATATCATGTGATTCAGGTGTTCCCATCCCCTCCCAATCATGTGATTCAGGTGTTCCAATCCCCTCCATATCATGTGATTCAGGTGTTCCAATCCCCTCCCAATCGTGTGATTCAGGTGTTCCTATCCCCTCCATATCATGTGATTCAGGTGTTCCTATCCCCTCCATATCATGTGATTCAGGTGTTCCAATCCCCTCTATATCATGTGATTCAGGTGCTCCAATCCCCTCCCAATCATGTGATTCAGGTGCTCCAATCCCCTCCCAATCATGTGACTCAGGTGTTCCAATCCCCTCCCAATCATGTGATTCAGGTGTTCCAATCCCCTCCCAATCATGTGATTCAGGTGTTCCAATCCCCTCCCAATCGTGTGATTCAGGTGTTCCTATCCCCTCCATATCGTGTGATTCAGGTGTTCCAATCCCCTCCCAATCATGTGATTCAGGTGTTCCAATCCCCTCCATATCATGTGATTCAGGTGTTCCAATCCCCTCCATATCGTGTGATTCAGGTGTTCCAATCCCCTCCCAATCGTGTGCTTCAGGTGCTCCTATCCCCTCCATATCATGTGATTCAGGTGTTGCAATCCCCTCTATATGATGTGATTCAGGTGCTCCAATCCCCTCCCAATCATGTGATTCAGGTGTTCCAATCCCTTCCCAATCATGTGATTTAGGTGTTCCAATCCCTTCCCAATCATGTGATTCAGATGTTCCAATCCCCTCCATATCATGTGATTCAGGTGTTTCAATCCCCTCCATATCATGTGATTCAGGCGTTCCAATCCCCTCCGTATCATGTGATTCAGGTGTTCCAATCCCCTCCCAATCATGTGATTCAGGTGTTCCAATCCCCTCCCAATCATGTGAGTCTCCCCCCAGGCGTTCCAATCCCCTCCATATCATGTGATTCAGGCGCTCTAATCCCCTCCTAATCATGTGATTGAGGTGTTCCAATCCCCTCCATATCATGTGATTCAGGTGTTCCAATCCCCTCCCAATCATATGATTCAGGTGTTCCAATCCCCTCCACATCATGTGATTCAGGTGTTCCATCCCCTCCCAATTATGAGTCAGGCGTTCCAATCCCCTCCTAATCATGTGATTCTGCTGTTCCAATTCCCTCCATATCATGTGATTCAGGTGTTCCAATCCCCTCCCAATCATGTGATTCAGGTGTTCCAATCCCCTCCATATCATGTGATTCAGGTGTTCCAATCTCCTCCATATCATGTGATTCAGGTGTTCCAATCCCCTCCCAATCATGTGATTCAGGTGTTCCAATCCCCTCCCAATCATGTGATTCAGGTGTTCCAATCCCCTCCATATCATGTGATTCAGGTGCTCCAATCCCCTCCATGGACACAGGTGTATACAATCCATCCCCTAGGCATGCAGACTGCTTCTACAAACATTGGTGAAAGAATGGGTCGCTCCTGTCCGGACCGTGTGGTCACTTGCTGACTCGGCACCATCCACAGGCAGCTTAACTCTTCCATAAGACACGGAAGCTGAATCTCACACAGTTCTACTTCAGCCAATCGCTGCACAGAGATGGTTTTTCTAGTCTTTTGAAGGCAATGACGTTTCTGAGCTCTGTGAATATCTAAGGCTGGCCATAGATTATGCAATTTTCTTTCCTTCGATTGCTCGATTCTCCCACCAACACAGTCACAGTGTTGACAGGGGAATCCCTCCCACTGATCTATTGTGTTTTGACAACAGGAGGTTTCCCCCGCCATCAGAATACAATGATCACTCCCGGCAGCTATAGCCGTCTGCAGTGATTGTACCAAAAAAAAAATGACGGATATCAGTCTGCTGCAGGTAGCAAGAAGCATTTCCTCAGTCTCTCCTCCCCCCAGTGACATTGCCTAGGTGAAGATGATGTCATCAGTCAGCTGCAGGTAGCAGGAAGACTTTCCTCAGTCTTCCCTCCCCCCAGTTCATTTGCCTAGATGAAGATGATGTCATCAGTCAGCTGCAGGTAGCAGGAAGCATTTCTTCAGTCTCCTCACCCCCAGTGACTTTGCATAGATGAATATGATGTCAAAAGTCTGCTGCAGGTAGCAGGAAGCATTTCCTCAGTCTTCCCT
Organism: Staurois parvus; assembly: GCF_062004578.1. Classification (NCBI taxonomy): domain Eukaryota; kingdom Metazoa; phylum Chordata; class Amphibia; order Anura; family Ranidae; genus Staurois; species Staurois parvus. Next base: position 41,208 of record NW_028321657.1, on the reverse strand, counting down.
CCCCCCAGTGACTTTGCCTAGGTGAAGATGATGTCATCAGTCAGCTGCAGGTAGCGGGAAGAATTTCCTCAGTCTTCCCTCCTCCCAGTGACTTTGCCTAGATGAAGATGATGTCATCAGTCAGCTGCAGGTAGCAGAAAGCATTTCCTCGGTCTCCTCACCCCCAGTGACTTTGCCTAGGTGAAGATGATGTCACCAGTCAGCTGCAGGTAGCAGGAAGAATTTACTCAGTCTTCCCTCCAACCAGTGACTTTGCCTATGTGAAGATGATGTCATCAGTCAGTTGCAGGTAGCAGGAAGAATTTCCTCAGTCTTCCCTCCAACCTGTGACTTTGCCTAGGTGAAGATGATGTCATCAGTCAGCTGCAGGTAGTAGGAAGCATTTCCTCAGTCTTCTTACCCCCCAGTGACTTTGCATAGATGAAGATGATGTCAAAAGTCTGCTGCAGGTAGCAGGAAGCATTTCCTCAGTCTTCCCTCCAACCAGTGACTTTGCCTATGTAAAGATGATGTCATCAGTCAGCTGCAGGTAGCAGGAAGCATTTCCTCAGTCTTCCCTCCCCCCAGTGACTTTGCATAGATGAAGATGATGTCAAAAGTCTGCTGCAGGTAGCAGGAAGCATTTCCTTAGTCTCCCCTCCCCCCAGTGACTTTGCCAAGGTGAGGATGATGTCATCAGTCAGCTGCAGGTAGCATTTCCTCAGTCTCCCCTCACCTCAGTGACTTTGCCTAGGTGAAGATGATGTCATCAGTCAGCTGCAGGTAGCAGGAAGAATTTCTTCAGTCTCCCTTCCCCGAGTGATTTTTCCTATGTGAAGATGATGTCATCAGTCAGCTGCAGGTAGCATTTCTTCAGTCTCACCTGCCCCCAGTGACTTTACCTAGATGAAGATGATGTCATCAGTCTGCTGCAGGTAGGAGGAAGCATTTCCTCAGTCTCCCCTTTTCAGTACAACCAGCCTGCCCATAGATGGATCAAAGTTCTGGATTCATGTATGGCCAGCTTAACACTGACCGAGGAAACATGGAAGAAGTGGGGAGGGTCTGGCTAGGTCTACACCAACCAGCACTAAAGGGAAGGGGGGGGGACAAAGGAAGAAACCAAAATCTCATTAATAAACATGTTGTAGTGGCCCACAACTGCCGCTAGATGTCAGCATACTACAAAACAACAGCACCCCAATGCGGTCCAATACAGTACCACAACCAACGGTCAACCCAAAGAAAGTTCTCCTCCTCCTGGCCTGCCCGGGGATAACATCTATGTGTGCGTTCTTTGTCGTTTGAACCCGCAGTACGGCCCAGAAACAGCACTATGCCTTCATGGGGGTCATCTCTGTGGTTGACTATGACCGGGATCCGGGAACCTGCCCTACTGGCTGGTTTTTGTCTCTGGGCACTACAGGCCCCGATGAGGCCAGAAGATTGAGGTTCTGGTGCTGGCCCAACTTAGAAACCATCCATTACTGGGATGCGAAGCTAATCAGGGAGCTCCAGGCTTCGGAGCTGGAAACTCTCGTTAATTGCACCTCTCGTCTCACGTTCCCGGCCTAATCAAGCCAAGCTCGTCTGTTTCCAGGTCTGTCAGTTCGAAGAAACGCTCTTTAATGATCGATCTCCAGGGATTTCCTGCTCTCCGTGTACCTATGCGATCTGCTGGCTGGTGCAAGTCCGTGACTGGGAAGGCCCGAGGCTGGAGAAGAGGAACGCAATTCAGCACCTTCCTCCTGGACAGCTCCATCTCTGCAATGTAGATTGGATGAGAACCTCCTCTGGCCTCACCATACTAGACTTCGTAGACTTGTCCGTCTTCACCAGACGTGGTCAACCTTGTCCCCCCCTGAGGAACTACAGAAATAATGCTCAGTTCTCAGGAAAGTCCCTAACCCCACCCCTTCTTTATCTGTCCATCCATCATAACCAACCATCTTTCCATCATACTTTGGTCCACTTCTCCATCTTCAGTCCATCCTTTCCTGGTCCTAATACTCTCTAGCATCCATCCATATGTCCACTATCTCTTCATCCTTGATCCGTCCAAAACTCATCTGGTTTTACGATTCAACCATCCTTTGAAACATCGTACCTCCGTCCAGCTTTCCATCTCTCCATCATTTGGTCCTACTCTCTAGCATCCATCCATATCTCCACTATCTCTTCATCCTTGACCCGTCCAAAACTCATCTGATTTTACTGTGCAACTATCCTTTGAAACATCGTACCTCCGTCCAGCTTTCCATCTCTCCATCATTTGGTCCTACTCTCTAGCATCCATCCATATCTCCACTATCTCTTCATCCTTGATCCATCGTAAACTCATCTGATTTTACTGTGCAACTATCCTTTGAAACATTGTACCTCCGTCGATCTCTCCATCAATTGGTCCTACTCTCTAGCATCCATCCATATCTCCACTATCTCTTCATCCTTGATCTGTCCACAACTCATCTGATTTTATGATTGCAACCATCCTTAAAAACATTGTACCGCCGTCCAGCTCTCCATCTCTCCATCATTTGGTCCTACTCTCTAGCATCCATCCGTATCTCCACTATCTCTTCATTCTTGATCCGTCCAAAACTCATCTGGTTTTTACGATTCAACCATCATTCGAAACATCGTACCTCCATCCAGCTGTCTATCTCTCCATCATTTGGTCCTACTCTCTAGCATCCATCCATATCTTCACTATCTCTTCATCCTTGATCCATCCAAAACTCATCTGATTTTACTGTGCAACTATCCTTTGAAACATCGTACCTCCGTTGATCTGTCCATCAATTGGTCCTACTCTCTAGCATCCATCCATATCTCCACTATCTCTTCATCCTTGATCTGTCCACAACTCATCTGATTTTACGATGCAGCCATCCTTCGAAACATCGTACCTCCATCCAGCTTTCCATCATTTGGTCCTACTCTCTAGCATCCAACCGTATCTCCACTATCTCTTCATCCTTGAACCATCAATCTCTTCATCCTTTATTACCCATCACTTCATCAGCCTTCCAACCTTCTTACATTATCTGTCCATCATCCCTAGCTGGTCCACCATTCTTCATCTGTCTTCATCTTCCATTGGCCCAACATCCCTCCCACCCTAGTCTCATTCCCTTATCTGTCCATCTCTTTCTCCATCTTCCCCTCCCCAGATTTTCACATGCTCATTATTTTACCATCCTTGTCAACCTTTACAACCCAGAGAAACCCTGGAAATAATGTTCAGTTTTCAGGAAACCCCGTCTAAAAAGTATTATATCTAGGGAAGAGGAACCCTAACCTGATTCCTCCTTTATCTGTCCATCTTCCCACCCGTTGTCCAATCATCTTTCCATCATACCTTGGTCCATCCTTTCCTGGTTCTACTACTCTCTAGCATCTGCTCGTATCTCCACCATCTCTTCATCCTTGATTGTCCATCTCTCCATCATACTTCCATACCTAGTATCCTTCCTTGTCTGTCCATCCTTTCCTGGTCCTACTACTCTCTAGCATCTGCTGGTATCTCCACCATCTCTTCATCCTTGATTGCCCATCTCTCCATCATTCTTCCATACCTAGTCTCCTTCCTTGTCTGTCCATCCTTTCCTGGTCCTACTACTCTCTAGCATCTGCTGGTATCTCCACCATCTCTTCATCCTTGATTGCCCATCTCTCCATCATTCTTCCATACCTAGTCTCCTTACTTGTCTGTCCATCCTTTCCTGGTCCTACTACTCTCTAGCATCTGCTCGTATCTCCACCATCTCTTCATCCTTGATTGCCCATCTCTTCATCATTCTTCCATACCTAGTCTCCTTCCTTGTCTGGCCATCCTTTCCTGGTCCTACTACTCTCTAGCATCTGCTGGTATCTCCACCATCTCTTCATCCTTGATTGCCCATCTCTCCATCATTCTTCCATACCTAGTCTCCTTCCTTGTCTGTCCATCCTTTCCTGGTCCTACTACTCTCTAGCATCTGCTGGTATCTCCACCATCTCTTCATCCTTGATTGCCCATCTCTCCATCATTCTTCCATACCTAGTCACCTTCCTTGTCTGTCCATCCTTTCCTGGTCCTACTACTCTCTAGCATCTGCTCGTATCTCCACCATCTCTTCATCCTTGATTGCCCATCTCTCCATCATTTTTCCATACCTAGTATCCTTCCTTGTTTGTCCATCCTTTCCTGGTCCTACTACTCTCTAGCATCTGCTGGTATCTCCACCATCTCTTCATCCTTGATTGCCCATCTCTCCATCATTCTTCCATACCTAGTCACCTTCCTTGTCTGTCCATCCTTTCCTGGTCCTACTACTCTCTAGCATCTGCTGGTATCTCCACCATCTCTTCATCCTTGATTGCCCATCTCTCCATCATTTTTCCATACCTAGTCACCTTCCTTGTCTGTCCATCCTTTCCTGGTCCTACTCTCCAAGCATGGGTTCACGTAGATTTACAGGTCATGATACATGGCTCCCACCACCCCATCCCTCTAGGACATCTGAGGAGAGCCATGTTGCTCCATATCAGCTAAATCAGTCCAATTGACCGACGTAAGACGTATCAAGTCGATTAACTGACACAGCCGGGCTTCGGTCAGTCCTCGGCAAGGCAGATCGGGCTGATTATCAGAATTCTGCTCCACGCACAATCTACATGGCCTGTCAACAGCGCAGATTCCAGTCCGTGGCCCGCGTCGGCCGCCGAGCAAGTGACTTTTTTTTGCAGCTTTTAGAGCTCTAGAATGGCCAGATTCGGTCTTTCCTCGTGCTGTCCGTGGATCACAACAGATCGGTGACAACGTATCGTCTGCAGATCATCGGAGGAAACGGATATGGCAGCTGCACTAGTTTTCCTTTTGTAGCCCTATGTTTTCACCTGGTGATCCGGCCAGTAACACCCCTCCTGTATTAAAGCCCCCCCCCTCCACTCTGGAGGAAGGAGCACAGGGGGGCACCTTTGGACAGCCTCTGTTTTCACATGGTGATCAGGCCATTAACACCCCCTCCTGTATTAGAGCGCCCCCCACTCTGGAGGAAGGAGCACAGGGGGGCACCTTTGAACAGCCTCTGTTTTCAACTGTTGATCCGGCCAGTAACACCCCCTCCTGTATTAGAGCGCCCCCACTCTGGAGGAAGGAGCACAGGGGACACCTTTGGACAGCCTCTGTTTTCACCTGGTGATCCGGCCAGTAAAACACCTCCTGTATTAGGGAGCCCCCCAGTCTGGAGGAAGGAGCACAGGGGGCACCTTTGGACAGCCTCTGTTTTCACATGGTGATCAGGCCATTAACACCCCCTCCTGTATTAGAGCGCCCCCCCCCTCCACTCTGGAGGAAGGAGCACAGGGGACACCTTTGGACCGCCTCTCCAGTGAGCTGATATCTTCCTGACCCCTGTTATCAGTTAGCATTGTTTGCTGCTTCCTCCTTGGAAAACAAAGCTCCTCCCACTGTTCTGGAATAGCGAGGGAGGTGTTATGTAGTCCTAACACTCTCCCTGTAATAGGGTGACAACGCCGCTCAGTATGGTTGTCACCAGCACTGGGACAAGGTCATCTAGAGTCCGGGGCGAAGAAACCAAACTACGCCCCCTGCCCCCCGAAGATGTATGAGTATTATGTGTCAGCAACCCCCCCCCCCCCCACAAAAAAAATCGAGCACTAATCTGCATGATTACACCCTAAAATTCACCCTCCTCCAAGTACATATCCGCCCCCCTGCTGAAATCCCCCTCCCAGCTCAATTCATCTTCCTTTCTCTAAATTCCCTCAAATTCCCCCAGCAGAAATCTCCCCTCTGAGCACAAATCCTCTCCCCCACCTTGACCGGCCCTCCCAGCACAAATCCCCCCCAACCCCCCATCATAGCAAAAATACCACCCAATTATCCCTGCAAGCAAAAATCCTCCCCCCCCCCCAAAAAAAAAAAGGTAAAATTGAGCACTACATGCTTACTCCCTAAAATTTACCCTCCTCCAGGTACAAATCTGCCCCCCCCCCTCCCAGAAATTCCCCTCCCAGATTATATCCTCTTCTTTTCTCCCAAATTTCCCAGCACAAAAATAACTCCTCTGAGCACAAATCCTCTCCCCCCACTCCAACCTCCCCCCCTCAGCTGAAATGCTCTTCCTTTCCCCAAATTCCACCAGCACAAACCCCCCCCCCCTAAAAAATAAATCCCCCCTCTGAGCACAAATACTCTCCCCCCACTCCAACCCCCCCTCCCAGCACAAATCCCCCTGATCCCCCATCCTACCACAAATACCACCCAATTATCCCTGCCAGCACACCCCCCCCCCCCCCCACCACCACTGCAAATACCACCGAATTATCCCTGCCAGCACAAATCCCCCCCCCCCAAAAAAAAAAAATATCAACCCTCAGAACACAAATCCGCTCCCCCCACTCCAACCCCCCTCCCAGCACAAATCCCTCTGATCCCCCATCCTGCCACAAATACCACCCAGTTATCCCTGCCAGCACAAATCCCCCCCCCACCAAAAAAAAAAAATATCAACCCTCAGAGCACAAATCCTCTCCCCCAACTCCAAAGCCTCCTCCCAGCAAACCCCCCCCCCCTCCCTGCACAAATCCCCCCAATCCCCAATCCTAGCACAAATACCGCCCAATTATCCCTCCCAGCACAAATCCCCCCTCCCAGCACAAATCCCCCCTCCCTGCACAAATCCTCTCCCCCCACTCCAAACTCTCCTCCCAGCACAAACCCCCCCTCCCTGCACAAATCCCCCCAATCCCCAATCCTAGCACAAATACCACCCAATTATCCCTGCCAGCACAAATCCCCTTCCCCCATCCCCAACACAAGCCCCCCAAATTACCACTACTAGCTCCCCCCCTTAAATCTCCCCTCCTAGAACAAATCTTACCCCACGCCGCCCCCCCCCCCCCCCCCACCAAACTCCCCCTCCCAGCACAGATCTCCTTCCTGCAATCTTTTCCTCCCTCACCTCACATGATACCGCAGTGCCCAGGGTAGCCGCCCCCTCTGCTCACCCCTTGTCCCGGCCCTGGTGGTCACCCGAGGGCAGGAATTGGGTCATTGGCAGGATCAATAAAAGGAAAAAAGGAAGAAAAAGGAAAAGGAACGCAGCCGCCACATCTCAGGCCGGGGAAGCTGCAATACTTTCCATTCTTCTTCTTGGCTTTCTCTGTAGTTAGCGACTAATTCACAGACAACACCAGGAAAGAGGTCAGCCCTTCCTACACTTGTATCCTACCTCCTGAGATCTGGGGTCACGAAACGAGGAATGTGCGGGGGGCTTGTGCCTAAGAGTCCTCACACAGCCCTCGTTACATTGGAGGAGACTGTAGCTGCCACATGCTGCACATGTACAGCCTGGTTTTTAATGCATTATGCTGAGATTGATGCAAACTGCGGATCCCTGCGCTTCTGCTGGGGGGTCTCAGGAAGGTTTCCTTCCCCCCATAGGGTCCTATGGAGGTGTATGGCAGATCTTGTGTCTCATCAGCTGATGGAGCCTGTAGCTGTCCCCCAGCAGACACATGTACAGCCTGGTTTTTAATGCATTTCTGCTGAGATTGATGCAAACCTTGCAGCTGTGGATCCCTGGGATGCTGCTGGGGGGTCTCAGGAAGGTTTCTCCCCCCCCATAGGGTCCTATGGAGGTGTATGGCAGATCTTGTAATAGAGGAGAAGTCTCATCAGCTGAAGGAGCCTGTATCTGTCCCCCAGCAGACACATGCTACACATGTACAGCCTGGTTTTTAATGCATTTCTGCTGAGATTGATGTAACCCTTGCAGCTGTGGATCCTGGGATGCTGCTGGGGGGTCTCCATAAGACCCCTATAGGGTCTTATGTAGGTGAATGCCCCCCAGCAGACACATACTACACATGTACAGCCTGGTTTTTAATGCGTTATCCTGAGATTGATGTAACCCTTGCAGCTGTGGATCCCTGGGATGCTGCTGGGGGGTTTCAGGAAGATTGCACCCCCTATAGGGTCCTATGGAGGTGGATGTCCCCCAGCAGACACATGCTACACATGTACAGCCTGGTTTTATTTCATTATGCTGAGATTGATGCAAAACTTGCAGCTGTGGATCCCTGGGATGCTGCTGGGGGGTCTCAGGAAGGTTTCCTCCCCCCATAGGGTCCTATGGAGGTGGATGGCAGATCTTGCAATAGATGAGAAGTCTGATCAGCTGAAGGAGCCTGAAGCTGTCCCCCAGCAGACGCATGCTACACATGTACAGCCTGGTTTTTAATGCATTATGCTGAGATTGATCCAAACTGCGGATCCCTGAGATTCTGCTGGGGGGTCTCAGGAAGGTTTCTCTCCCTATAGGGTCCTATAGAGATGTATGGCAGATCTTGTGTCTCATCAGCTGAAGGAGACTGTATCTGTCCCCCAGCAGACACATACTACACATGTACAGACTGGTTTTTGAATGCATTTTCTGCTGAGATTGATGTAACCCTTGCAGCTGTGGATCCCTGGGATGCTGCTCGGGGGTCTCTATAAGACCCCTATAGGGTCTTATGTAGGTGAATGCCCCCCAGCAGACACATACTACACATGTACAGACTGGTTGTTAATGTGTTATGCTGAGATTGATGTAAACCTTGCAGCTGTGGATCCTGGGATGCTGCTGGGGGGTCTCAGGAAGGTTTCCTCCCCCCTCAGGGTCCTATGGAGGTGGATGGCAGATCTTGCGTCTCACCAGCTGAAGGAGCCTGTATCTGTCCCCCAGCAGACACATGTACAGCCTGGTATTAAATGCATTTCTGCTGAGATTGATGTAACCCTTGCAGCTGTGGATCCCTGGGATGCTGCTGGGGGGTCTCAGGAAGTTTTCTCTCCCTATAGGGTCCTATGGAGGTGTATGGCAGATCTTGCAATAGATGAGAAGTCTGATCAGCTGAAGGAGCCTGTATCTGTCCCCCAGCAGACACATGCTACACATGTACAGCCTGGTTTTTAATTCATTATGCTGAGATTGATGCAAACCTTGCAGCTGTGGATCCCTGGGATGCTGCTGGGGGGTCTCAGGAAGGTTTCTTCCCCTATAGGGTCCTATGGAGGTGGATGTCCCCCAGCAGACACATGCTACACATGTACAGCCTGGTTTTTAATGCATTTCTGCTGAGATTGATGCAAACCTTGCAGCTGCGGATCCCTGGGATGCTGCTGGGGGGTCTCAGGAAGGTTTCTCTCCTATAGTGTCCTATGGAGGTGTATGGCAGATCTTGCGTCTCATCAGCTGAAGGAGCCTGAAGCTGTCCCCCAGCAGACACATGCTACACATGTACAGCCTGGTTTTTAATGCATTTCTGCTGAGATTCATGCAAACTGTGGATCCCTGGGATGCTGCTGGGGGGTCTCAGGAAGGTTTCTCTCCCTATAGGGTCCTATGGAGGTGTATGGCAGATCTTGCGTCTCATCAGCTGAAGGAGCCTGTAGCTGTCCCCCAGCAGACACATGCTACACATGTACAGCCTGGTTTTTAAGGCGTTATGCTGAGATTGATGCATGCCTTGCAGCTGTGGATCCCTGGGATGCTTCTGGGGGTCTAAGAAAATGTTCTCCCCCCCATAGGGTTCTATGGAGGTGTATGGCAGATCTGGCAACAGACAAGAAGTCTCATCAGGTGAAGGAGCCCCCAGTAGACACATGCTACACATGTACAGCCTGGTTTTGAATGCGTTATGCTGAGATTGATGCAAACCTGACAGCTTTGGATCCCTGGGATGCTGCTGGGGGGGTCTCAGGAAGGTTTCTCTCCCTATAGGGTCCTATGGAGGTGTATGGCAGATCTTGCAATAGATGAGGAGTCTCATCAGCTGAAGGAGCCTGTAGCTGTCCCCCAGCAGACACATACTACATATGTACAGCCTGGTTTCTAATGCATTTCTGCTGAGATTGATGTAACCCCTGCAGCTATGGATCCTGGGATGCTGCTGGGGGGTCTCGGAAAGGTTTCTCCCCCTATAGGGTCCTATGATGAATGTGTGGAAGGTTTGTTAGAAATGCACATAGATACCTCATTGCATTGAAGGAGCCTGTATCTGTCCCCCAGCAGACACATACTGGTTTTTAATGCATTATGCTGAGATTGATGCAAACCTTGCAGCTGTGGATCCCTGGGATGCTGCTGGGGGGTCTCAGGAAGGTTTCCTCCCCTATTGAGTCTTATGGAGGTGTATGTCCCCCAGCAGAAGCATGCTGCACATGTACAGCTATTCATTTATGCTGAGATTGATGCAAACCTTGCAGCTGTGGATCCCTGGGATGCTGCTGGGGGGTCTCAGGAAGGTTTCCTCCCCCCCATAGGGTCCTATGGAGGTGGATGGCAGATCTTGCAATAGATGAGAAGTCTGATCAGCTGAAGGAGCCTGTAGCTGTCCCCCAGCAGACGCATGCTACACATGTACAGCCTGGTTTTTAATGCATTATGCTGAGATTGATCCAAACTGCGGATCCCTGAGATTCTGCTGGGGGGTCTCAGGAAGGTTTCTCTCCCTATAGGGTCCTATAGAGATGTATGGCAGATCTTGTGTCTCATCAGCTGAAGGAGACTGTATCTGTCCCCCAGCAGACGCATGCTGAGATTGATGTAACCCTTGCAGCTGTGGATCCCTGGGATGCTGCTGGGGGGTCTCAGGAAGGTTTCCTCCCCCCTCAGGGTCCTATGGAGGTGGATGTCCCCCAGCAGACACATACTACACATGTACATCCTGGTTTTTAATGCATTTCTGCTGAGATTGATGCAAACCTTGCAGCTGTGGATCCCTGGGATGCTGCTGGGGGGTCTCAGGAAGGTTTCCTCCCCCCATAGGGTCCTGTAGAGGTGGATGGCCGGTCTTGCAGCAGATGATTGTAGAAGCTGACTCATGAAATGGGGAGTTTGGGGAGAGGAGCTGAGCCAGCTGAATGGAGGAGATGAATGAAAGGATCCAGCTACATAGTGAATGAAAGGCGGAGGGGGGGGAGGGGGGGGGAGGGGACTCCTTTTAATAATCATATAAAGGGAGAAACAGTTGCATAAGGCAAGAAAGGGAAGGGGGGGTAGGGGGGTGGGGGGAAGGCTGAGCGCGCTCCCGTGGCTCCCGGGGCCGCGCGTTTTGCTCGTGCCGGCGCCCCCCCTCCGATCAATTTCTCAAGGTGTTCTCTCCTCGGCTGAAGATGGCGACAGATTAAATATTGGGAGGAAAAAAAAAAAGAGGAGGGGGGGAGGAAAGAGCTCGGCTCAGGAGCACCCGGGGAGGAAGAGGAGGCATGGGAATGGTGAGCCTCAGGATGGCCCTGGAGCAGAAGAACAATGCCCACCAGAAGAGGAAGAGAAAACAATAGGAGGGCCCCTTCCACACTGCGCAGCCCGGTGCCCGGCGATGGTCACAGAGGGATGCCCGCACCTGGCTCTGCTGTAGCTTCATAGGGGGGAGGGTGGGGGGACGTGCATGGCTTGCCCCCTGAGGACTTCTCCTTGATGGACTTTGCCCCGGGGGGGGGACTCTTTCTATAGGGAGGGGGGTCCTTTTTTTTTATTTTCTTGGTTCTCCCAATGTTGCCTGCGATGGCCGACTATTGAGTAACCCGGGCAGGGGCGGGTAGGGGAGGGGAGCTCCCATCCCTCCGTCCTTTATCCGTCCATCTCTCCACCATCCCCGGTCCTCCTCTCCATCATCCCTGGTCCTCCTTTCCCATCATCCCTGGTCCTCCTCTCCCATCATCCCTGGTCCATCTCTTCATCATACCTGGTCCTCCTCTCCATCATCCCTGGTCCATCTCTTCATCATCCCTGGTCCATCTCTTCATCATCCCTGGTCCATCTCTTCATCCTTTATTGGTCCTCCTCTGCAGCTTCCATCCATCTCCCCAGCATCTCCCCATCCTTGATCCTTCCATCTCTCCATCCTTTCTAGGTCCCTTCATCCCTCAACCATCCATCTGGTGCTAAACCACCATCCTATACTGGTCCAACTCTCCAGCATCCATCCATCCCTCAGCCAGCTATCTCTTGCTGGTCCACCATCCTTTATTGGTCCTTCTCTCCAGCATCTGTCCATCTCTCTATCATTTCCCCATCCTTGATCCCTCCACCTTTCCATCCTTTATTGGTCCATCTCTCCAGCATTCCTCCATCCCTCAACTAGCCATCTCTTGCTGGTCCATCTCTCCAGCATCCTTCCCTCAACCAGCCATCTCTTGCTGGTCCATCTCTCCAGCATCCTTCCCTCAATCAGCCATCTCTTGCTGGTCCATCTCTCCAGCATCCTTCCCTCAACCAGCCATCTCTTGCTGGACCATCATCCTTTATTGGTTCATCTCTCCAGCCTCCATCCATCTCTTGCTGTTCCATCTCTCCAGCCTCCATCCATCTCTTGCTGGTCCGTCTCTCCAGCATTCGTCCCTCAGCCAGCCATCTCTTGCTGGCCCACCATCCTGCATTGGCCCATCTCTCCAACATCCTTCTCTTGCTGGTCCACCGGCCTCCATTGACCCACCATCCCTCCATCCCTAGTCTCCTTCCTTTATCAGTCCATCTCCTTGTCCACCCATCCCCCCTCCCCCCCCAGGCTTCCTGATGATGCCCCTCTCTGCAGGCCCCCTCACTAGAGGCAGGTGACATTGCTGGTGCAGGGAACCCACCACCGCCAACCTAGGAGAGAGGAGGGGGGTGGGCAGAGACTGACAGCACCCGAATTCTCCCACCCCCCTGAAATATGATCAGGGGGGCTTGGATGCATCCAAGGGAAGATGAGGCCGTCTTAAAGATCTGCTGGGAACCCCGACACATCGACAAACCGTGTGCCGACTCCGAGAGGGCTCAGAGATGGCGATTGTCCCTTGCCTCTCTGCTCTTCTTCACCGTCCTGCTGTCTAACCACCTCTGGCTGGTCTCCGCGGGGGCCAGGGCGAGGGGCAACTTCTCCTACAGCCACCAGGGCAACTCCAGCTGGCTCTCCACGCAAGGCTTCCCCGGGGGTGCCAGGGGGTGCTGGGACAACTTCCTAAGCAATTCGACCAAATCTGCTGCTCAATCTCCACATTGCACTGGTGCCAGGTCCTCTCACCTGGACACTGCCTGCACCAAATTGCAAAGACATCGGGGCTCTGGTGGCCCTTCCCCCCCCAGGTCCCACTCCCCTTCCACCACTTCCTACAACCAAAAGAGGAACTTTTTGAAGGCTTATTTTAACAATTTCACTCTGTCCTTTTGTGATACTTACACCATCCTGGACCTGCTGCTGGGGATGTCCAACCCGGACAGCTTGAACTGCAGTCTGGAGAACCTGATGGAGGACTTCGTGGGGACTGCTGCAGCCTCGTCCTCCTTCACCGACGATGAGGTGTGCAGCAACTGCATCCAAGCCTACCAGAGACTGGACCAACATGCTCAGGAAAAATACGAGGAGTTTGATTTTGTGTTGGAGAAGTACCTGCAATCTGGGGAATACTCTGTCAGGTCCTGTGTGGGAGAATGCAAGGTAAGGGGGAGACCTGGGATGGACAACTGTGGAAGGCCAAGCATTGGTAGGAGTTGCTGCAGGTCCCAGAGGACATATGAACAGGATGAGTGGATGGAAAGTTTGCTAAGCTCTTTATGATTGCTTCAAAAATATTTAGTGTTGGGGCAGACATGGCGTCAACTGGGGCCTTTTGGGATTTAGTGGCCTCGGGATGTCTGATTGGACCCCTTCATAGGTCCAGGTGGGCAGGTGAAGGGCAGAAGTTATCATTTCCTAACTGTTCTGGTTTACATGGTGTCAGTCAGTGATGACCTTCTTCACTTCAGTGTCTTCCTTCATTTCTTCTTGACACCATTTTCACTTCTTGCCCAAAGGGTACTAAGACTTGGAGGTGGCTTCCTCCATTTTTTTTACACCATTTGGGCTGGAAGTGAAGGGGAAGTCCATCAATAGACCACAGTTGCATATTATGGACTGCAAGAGACTTCAAAGCACCTAATTATCTATTCTGTACACAGTAAAATGTTTGTTCTTAGGCATTCATTGAAGTAGAGGGGGGGCAAAATTTGTTCTCGTATTTAACTGATGTGGGGCCAGAAGCACGATGGGGGCCCAGAGGATTTATGAATAGGATGAGTGGATGGAAAGTTTGGAAAGCTCTTTAAGACTGCTTGGGGAATATTCAGTTTTCTGTTTTGGGGCAGACATGGCGTCGACAGGGGTCTTTCGAGATTTAGTCGCCGCAAGATGTCTGGTGGGACCCATTCATAGGTCCAGGTGGGCAGGTATGGGTCCTGAAGTTATCATGTCCTACCTGCTCTCCACAGAGCCAGTCAATGGTGACCATCTTCACTTCGTGGCTTCCATCATTTCTTCTTGACGCCATTGTCACTTCCTGCCCAAAGGGTACTAAGACTTGGAGGTGGCTTGCTCCATTTTTTTTCTTGACACCATTTGGGCTTCAAGTGAAGGGGGGGACCACTGTTGGACCCCAGTTGCATGTTATGGAAGTTATCATGTCCTACCTGTTTTTCCACGGTGCCAGTCAATGGTGACCATCTTCACTTTGTGGCTTCCATCATTTCTTCTTGACGCCATTGTCACTTCCTGCCCAAAGGGTACTAAGACTTGGAGGTGGCTTGCTCCATTTTTTTTCTTGACACCATTTGGGCTTCAAGTGAACGGGGGGCCCTGTTGGACCCCAGTTGCATATTATGGACTCAGAAACGTCATGGCACCTTCACCTGTAATGATCTATTCTATACACAGTAAAATACTTGTTTGTTCTTAGGCATTCATTGATGTTGAGGGGGGGGGCAAAATCTGTTCTCACGTATACAGTAACTGCTGTGGGGCCAGAAGCCCAGTGGGGGCCCAGGGAATTTACGAATATTATGAGTGGATGGAAAGTTTGGAAAACTCTTTAAGACTTCTTGGGAAATATTTTGTATTAGGGGCAGACATGGCGTAAACAGGGGCCTTTTCGAGATTTAGTCGCCGCAAGATGTCTGATGGGACCCCTTCATAGGTCCAGGTGGGCAGGTATGGGTCCTGAAGTTATCATGCCCTACCTGCTCTCCACATAGCCAGTCAATGGTGACCATCTTCACTTCGTGGCTTCCATAATTTCTTCTTGACCCCATTGTCACTTCCTGCCCAAAGGGTACTAAGACTTGGAGGTGGCTTGCTCCATTTTTTTTTCTTGACACCATTTGGGCTTCAAGTGAAGGGGGGGACCACTGTTGGACGCCAGTTGCATGTTATGGAAGTTATCATGTCCTACCTGCTCTCCACGGTGCCAGTCAATGGTGACCATCTACTCTTCGAGACTTCCTTCATTTCTTCTTGACACCGTTGTCACTTCCTGCCCAAAGGGTACTAAGACTTGGAGGTGGCTTGCTCCATTTTTTTTTCTTGACACCATTTGGGCTTCAAGTGAAGGGGGGGACCACTGTTGGACGCCAGTTGCATGTTATGGAAGTTATCATGTCCTACCTGCTCTCCACGGTGCCAGTCAATGGTGACCATCTACTCTTCGAGGCTTCCTTCATTTCTTCTTGACACCGTTGTCACTTCCTGCCCAAAGGGTACTAAGACTTGGAGGTGGCTTGCTCCATTTTTTTCTTGACACCATTTGGGATTCAAGTGAAGGGGGGACCACTATTGGACCCCAGCTGCATATTATGGACTCAGAAACTTCGCGGCACCTTCACCTGTAATGATCTATTCTATACACAGTAAAATACTTGTTTGTTCTTAGGCATTCATTGATGTTGAGGGGGGGGCAAAATCCGTTCTCACGTACACAGTAACTGATGTGGGGCCAGAAGCCCAGTGGGGGTCCAGGGAATTTACGAATATTATGAGTGGATGGAAAGTTTGGAAAACTCTTTAAGACTTCTTGGGAAATATTTTGTATTTTGTATTAGGGGCAGACATGGCGTAAACAGGGGCCTTTCGAGATTTAGTCGCCGCAAGATGTCTGATGGGACCCATTCATAGGTCCAGGTGGGCAGGTATGGGTCCTGAAGTTATCATGCCCTACCTGCTCTCCACGGTGCCAGTCAATGGTGTTCATCTTCACTTCGTGGCTTCCATAATTTCTTCTTGACCCCATTGTCACTTCCTGCCCAAAGGGTACTAAGACTTGGAGGTGGCTTGCTCCATTTTTTTTTTCTTGACACCATTTGGGCTTCAAGTGAAGGGGGTGACCACTGTTGGACCCCAGTTGCATGTTATGGAAGTTATCATGTCCTACCTGCTCTCCACGGTGCCAGTCAATGGTGACCATCTACTCTTCGAGGCTTCCTTCATTTCTTCTTGACACCGTTGTCACTTCCTGCCCAAAGGGTACTAAGACTTGGAGGTGGCTTGCTCCATTTTTTTCTTGACACCATTTGGGATTCAAGTGAAGGGGGTGACCACTGTTGGACCCCAGTTGCATATTATGGACTCTGAGAAACTTCAAGGCACTTAGTGACTATTCTTCACCTGCAATGATCTATTCTATACACAGTAAAATACTTGTTTGTTCTTAGGCAATAATTGAAGTTGATGGGGGCACGTGACTGCCGTAGGGCCCAGAAGAATAGTGGGGTCCCAGAGGATTTACGCAGGCCTTCGAATAGGATGTATGGATGGAAAGTTTGTAAAATTCTTTATGGTTACTATGAAAATAATTAGTATTCTGTATCAGGGGTAGGCATGTCATTTGACGGGGGGCCCCTTTAGGATTTAGTGCCCCAAGACATGGGACTGATGGAACCAGGGACTCCTTCATAGGTTCAGGTGCTGCTCTCTTGTAGTGTGGAGCAATTGTTCTCCTGGTCTACCTGTTGTCAGGCAATAGTCACATCCTTCGCATCCTGCCCTAAGGGACTGAAACTTGGAGGTGGCTTCTTCCATATCTTCTTGACCCCACTTGACCTGGAAGTGAAAGGGGGCGACGGTTGTCGGACCCCAGTTACATAATATGGACTGCGAGAGACTTCAAGGCACCTAGTGGCTATTCTTCGCCTGCAATTACCTGTCCTTACCCAGTAAATATTTCTTCCTAAACATGAATTGACGGCGGGGGCCAAAATGAGTTCTCCCTCGGGGACCCTTTGCTTGGCATGTGTGCCCCTGTTCTCTACCGCCAAAAGAAATGTCTTCGAGATATAGAGGCAAATGGCCCCTTGAACGTCTATGTCAAGCCAAAAACGTTGGAAGCATTGGATGGGATTGGAAAGGAATAGAACCTCTGTCTGTTGTATTGTTCTGCTACCCGGGGCCCTGTTGGGGAGATTTCCCTTGACTTCCTGTCCCTGTCGGGGATTTAAGCGTTTGCCTACTCCAAGGTTTCTGGGTGATCCCAAATCCTATGTGTATGGGGCCTCGTCACACATTGTCCAAGGTTTCTGGGTGATCCCAAATCCTATGTGTATGGGGCCTCGTCACACATAGTCCAAGCTCCAAGGTTTCTGGGTGATCCCAAATCCTATGTGTATGAGGCCTCCTCACACATAGTCCAAGCTCCAACGTTTCTATGTCATCCCAAATCCTATGTATATGAGGCCTCGTCACACATAGTCCAAGGTTTCTGGGTGATCCCAAATCCTATGTGTATGGGGCCTCGTTACACATAGTCCAAGCTCCAAGGTTTCTAGGTGATCCCGAATCCTATGTGTATGAGGCCTCGTCACACATAGTCCAAGCTCCAAGGTTTCTGGGTGATCCCAAATCCTATGTGTATGTGGCCTCGTCACACATAGTCCAAGCTCCAAGGTTTGTAGGTGATCCCAAATCATATGTGTATGAGGCCTCGTCACACATAGTCCAAGCTTCAACGTTTCTATGTGATCCCAAATCCTATGTGTATGGGGCCTCCTCACACATAGTCCACGCTCGAACGTTTTTATGTGATCCCAAATCCTATGTGTATGGGGCCTCGTCACACATAGTCCAAGCTTCAACGTTTCTATGTGATCCCAAATCCTATGTGTATGGGGCCTCCTCACACATAGTCCACGCTCCAACGTTTTTATGTGATCCCAAATACTATGTGTATGGGGCCTCGTCACACATAGTCCAAGGTTTCTGGGTGATCCCAAATCCTATGTGTATGGGGTCTCGTCACACATAGTCCAAGCTCCAAGCTTTCTCGGTGATCCCAAATCCTATGTGTATGAGGCCTCCTCACACGTAGTCCAAGGTTTCTAAGTGATCCCAAATCCTATGTGTATGAGGCCTCCTCACACATGGTCCAAGCTCCAAGGTTTCTAGGTGATCCCAAATCCTATGTGTATGGGGCCTCCTCACACATGGTCCAAGCTCCAAGGTTTCTAGGTGATCCCAAATCCTATGTGTATGGGGCCTCCTCACACATAGTCCAAGGTTTCTGGGTGATCCCAAATCCTATGTGTATGTGGCCTCGTCACACATAGTCCAAGCTCCAAGGTTTCTGGGTGATCCCAAATCCTACATATGCTACTTCCTGCCCCTCTGTAACCTCAACACTGACATTCCTGAAACCCCAACACCAACCCTCCCTGTAACCCCAACACTGACCATCCCTGTAACCCCGACTCTAATCCTCCCTCTAATCCCTACACTAATCCTCCTGTAACCCCAACATTAACCCTCCCTGTAATCCCAACACTAACCCTCCCTGTAACCCCAACACTGATCATCCTGTAACCCCAACACTAACCCTCCCTGTAACCCCAACACTGACCATCCCTATAACCCCGACACTAATCCTCCTGTAACCCCAACACTAACCCTCCCTGT
>NW_028321657.1:0-17500 GCF_062004578.1 Staurois parvus | reverse complement strand
GGAAGGATTTGTTCAGAAAACGAAACACTTCCTGGAGTGTCAGATTTTCAGGTTTCTGGATTGGGGGACCTAAAATGTATTAATAGGACCTCCTGGCTCCCCCCCCCAAATTCTGTTCTGCGTGGGGGTCTTCTGGCTGATCACATGTCCTCAAGTCTTCCTCTTCCTGCAGCAGTGGCAGGCAGTCTTTATTACTGCAGGGAGCGTGTTGGCATCAGTGCTGCTCTGGGGGGGTGTCCATGACAGCCTGGGAGCTCTGGGAGGGGGTGTGTCCATGATGGTCTAGGAGCTCAGGGAGGGGGTGTGTCCATGACGGCCTGGAAGCTCAGGGAGGGGGAGTGTCCATGACGGCCTGGGAGCTCTGGGAGGGGGGTGTCCATGACAGCCTGGGAGCTCTGGAAGGGGGGGGGGTGTCCACGACAGCCTGGGAGCTCTGGGATGGGGGGTGTCCATGACAGCCTAGGAGCTCTGGGAGGGGGAGGTGTCCACGATGGCCTGGGAGCTCATGGAGGGGGAGTGTCCATGACGGCCTGGGAGCTCTGGGAGGGGGGGGGGTGTCCATGATGGTCTAGGAGCTCAGGGAGGGGGAGTGTCTGATGGCCTGGAAGCTCAGGAAGGGGAGTGTCCATGACAGTCTGGGAGCTCAGGGAGAGGGAATGTCCATGACAGCCTGGGGGCTCAGGGAGGGGGAGTGTCCATGATGGCCTGGGAGCTCAGGGAGGGGGAGTGTCCATGACTGCCTGGGAGATTAGGGAGGGGGAGTGTCCATGACGGTCTGGGTTCCTCTCTCAGTGACGCGGGGATGGAGAGGAGTTCCATGGCTGGAATGGTTGGGTTTCTCTCTCAGTGAGTTGGGGATGGAGGGGAGTTCCATGGCCGGAATGGTTGGGTTCCTCTCTCAGTGATGCGGGGATGGAGAGGAGTTCCATGGCCGGAATGGTTGGGTTTCTCTCAGTGAGTCGGGTATGGAGAGGAGTTCCATGGCCGGAATGGTTGGGTTCCTCTCTCAGTGACGCGGGGATGGAGAGGAGTTCCATGGCCGGAATGGTTGGGTTCCTCTCTCAGTGAGTCGGGTATGGAGAGGAGTTCCATGGCCGGAATGGTTGGGTTTCTCTTTCAGTGAAGCAAGGATGGAGAGGAGTTCCATGGCCGGAATGGTTGGGTTTCTCTCTCAGTGAAGCGGGGATGGAGAGGAGTTCCATGGCCGGAATGGTTTGGTTTCTCTCTCAGTGAGTCGGGTATGGAGAGGAGTTCCATGGCCGGAATGGTTGGGTTTCTCTCTCAGTGAGTTGGGGATGGAGAGGAGTTCCATGGCCGGAATGGTTGGGTTCCTCTCTCAGTGATGCGGGGATGGAGAGGAGTTCCATGGCCGGAATGGTTGGGTTTCTCTCAGTGAGTCGGGTATGGAGAGGAGTTCCATGGCCAGAATGGTTGGGTTCCTCTCTCAGTGAGTCGGGGATGGAGACGAGTTCCATGGCCGGAATGGTTGGGTTCCTCTCTCAGTAAGTTGGGGATGGAGAGGAGTTCCATGGTCGGAATGGTTGGGTTCCTCTCTCAGTGATGCGGGGATGGAGAGGAGTTCCATGGCCGGAATGGTTGGGTTTCTCTCAGTGAGTCGGGTATGGAGAGGAGTTCCATGGCCAGAATGGTTGGGTTCCTCTCTCAGTGACGCGGGGATGGAGAGGAGTTCCATGGCCGGAATGGTTGGGTTCCTCTCTCAGTGATGCGGGGATGGAGAGGAGTTCCATGGCCGGAATGGTTGGGTTTCTCTCAGTGAGTCGGGTATGGAGAGGAGTTCCATGGCCGGAATGGTTGGGTTCCTCTCTCAGTGACGCGGGGATGGAGAGGAGTTCCATGGCCGGAATGGTTGGGTTCCTCTCTCAGTGAGTCGGGTATGGAGAGGAGTTCCATGGCCGGAATGGTTGGGTTTCTCTTTCAGTGAAGCAAGGATGGAGAGGAGTTCCATGGCCGGAATGGTTGGGTTTCTCTCTCAGTGAAGCGGGGATGGAGAGGAGTTCCATGGCCGGAATGGTTTGGTTTCTCTCTCAGTGAGTCGGGTATGGAGAGGAGTTCCATGGCCGGAATGGTTGGGTTTCTCTCTCAGTGAGTTGGGGATGGAGAGGAGTTCCATGGCCGGAATGGTTGGGTTCCTCTCTCAGTGATGCGGGGATGGAGAGGAGTTCCATGGCCGGAATGGTTGGGTTTCTCTCAGTGAGTCGGGTATGGAGAGGAGTTCCATGGCCAGAATGGTTGGGTTCCTCTCTCAGTGAGTCGGGGATGGAGACGAGTTCCATGGCCGGAATGGTTGGGTTCCTCTCTCAGTAAGTTGGGGATGGAGAGGAGTTCCATGGTCGGAATGGTTCGGTTCCTCTCTCAGTGAGTCGGGTATGGAGAGGAGTTCCATGGCCGGAATGGTTGGGTTTCTCTCTCAGTGAGTTGGGGATGGAGAGGAGTTCCATGGCTGGAATGGTTGGGTTTCTCTCTCAGTGAGTTGGGGATGGAGAGGAGTTCCATGGTTGGAATGGTTGGGTTCCTCTCTCAGTGAGTTGGGTATGGAGAGGAGTTCCATGGCTGGAATGGTTGGGTTTCTCTCTCAGTGAGTCGGGGATGGAGAGGAGTTCCATGGCTGGAATGGTTGGGTTTCTCTCTCAGTGAGTCGGGTATGGAGAGGAGTTCCATGGCCGGAATGGTTGGGTTTCTCTCTCAGTGAGTTGGGGATGGAGAGGAGTTCCATGGCCGGAATGGTTGGGTTCCTCTCTCAGTGATGCGGGGATGGAGAGGAGTTCCATGGCCGGAATGGTTGGGTTTCTCTCAGTGAGTCGGGTATGGAGAGGAGTTCCATGGCCAGAATGGTTGGGTTCCTCTCTCAGTGAGTCGGGGATGGAGACGAGTTCCATGGCCGGAATGGTTGGGTTCCTCTCTCAGTAAGTTGGGGATGGAGAGGAGTTCCATGGTCGGAATGGTTCGGTTCCTCTCTCAGTGAGTCGGGTATGGAGAGGAGTTCCATGGCCGGAATGGTTGGGTTTCTCTCTCAGTGAGTTGGGGATGGAGAGGAGTTCCATGGCTGGAATGGTTGGGTTTCTCTCTCAGTGAGTTGGGGATGGAGAGGAGTTCCATGGCCGGAATGGTTGGGTTTCTCTCTCAGTGAGTCGGGGATGGAGAGGAGTTCCATGGCTGGAATGGTTGGGTTTCTCTCTCAGTGAGTCGGGGATGGAGAGGAGTTCCATGGCTGGAATGGTTGGGTTTCTCTCTCAGTGAGTCGGGGATGGAGAGGAGTTCCATGGCTGGAATGGTTGGGTTTCTCTCTCAGTGAGTCGGGGATGGAGAGGAGTTCCATGGCTGGAATGGTTGGGTTTCTCTCTCAGTGAGTCGGGGATGGAGAGGAGTTCCATGGCCGGAATGGTTGCAGATCTCACACTGCATTGCACCTCGTGCTGCGCTCTCCCCCGTCCACACTGCAGTCTCATCGGCCGGATCCACACATCGACTTTCCCTGATAGGAATCTCTGCATCAGGCGGCATGTATGTACCGCAGCAGATCGCTCCCCCCCCCCGGGCAGATCTAGGAGCAATGCTCTGCACCCACCCCCGCAAATCCTGAAGCATTACTCTGCACCCCCCCTGCAAATCCTGGAGCAATGCTCTGCACCCCCCCCCCGCAAATCCTGGAGCAATGCTCTGCACCCCCCCTGCAAATCCTGGAGCAATGCTCTGCACCCCCTGCAAATCCTGGAGCAATGCTCTGCACCCCCCCCCCCCCCCGCAAATCCTGGAGCAATGCTCTGCAACCCCCGACACATCCTGGAGCAATGCTCTGCACCCCCCCGACACATCCTGGAGCAATGCTCTGCAACCCCCCGACACATCCTGGAGCAATGCTCTGCAACCCCCCGACACATCCTGGAGCAATGCTCTGCACCCTCCCCCGACACATCCTGGAGCAATGCTCTGCACCCCCCCCGACACATCCTGGAGCAATGCTCTGCACCCTCCCCGACACATCCTGGAGCAATGCTCTGCACCCCCCTCCCCCCGACACGTCCTGGAGCAAAGCTCTGCTCCCCTTCTGGCACATCCTGGAGCAATGCTCTGCACCCCCCGACACATCCTGAAGCAATGCTCTGCACGTCCTGACACATCCTGGAGCAATGCTCTGCACCCCCCTCTCCCCCGACACATCCTGGAGCAATGCTCTGCTCCCCCCCTGGCACATCCTGGAGCAATGCTCTGCATTCCTGTTATAGGGTGACTACGCTCTGTCCCTGCTTCCCAATTGTGCTCCGGGGTTGTCACACAAGCTTCTACTAGATTCTTCAATGGAGGTCACTTCCTGGTATAGGGTGACAACATTCTGTCCCCGTCTCCCAATCTTGCTCCTGTGTTGTCACCCTGTCATATTGGCTTCTACCAGATTCTTGCATGGAGGTCGCTTCCTGTTGTAGGGTGACAACGCTCTGTACCCGTGTCCCAGTTGTGCTCTGGGGTTGTCACCTTGTCACATGGGCTTCCACTAGATTCTTCCATGGAGGTCACTTCCTGTTATAGGGTGACAACGTTCTGTCCCCGCCTCCCAATTTTTCTCCTGTGTTGTCACCCTGTCACATGGGCTTCTACCAGATTCTTCCATGGAGGTCGCTTCCTGTTGTAGGGTGACAACGCTCTGTACCCGTGTCCCGGTTGTGCTCCTGTGTTGTCACCCTGTCACATGGGCTTCCACTAGATTTTTCCATGGAGGTCACTTCCTGTTATAGGGTGACAACGCTCAGTCCCCACCTCCCAATTGCACTCCTGTGTGGTCACCCTGTCACATGGGCTTCTACTAGATTCTTCCATGGAGGTCACTTCCTTTTATAGGGTGACAACGTTCTGTCCCCACCTCCCAATTGTGCTCGGAGGTTGTCAGACGGGCTTCTAGATTCTTCCATGGAGGTCACTTCCTGTTGTAGGGTGACAACTTTCTGTCCCTGTGTTCCTATTGTGCTCCTGTGTTGTCACCCTGTCACATGGGCTTCCACTAGATTCTTCCATGGAGGTCACTTCCTGTTGTAGGGTGACAACGCTCTGTACCCGTGTCCCAGTTGTGCTCTGGGGTTGTCACCGTCACACGGGCTTCTACTAGATTCTTCCATGGAGGTCGCTTCCTGTTGTAGGGTGACAACGCTCTGTACCCGTGTCCCAGTTGTGCTCTGGGGTTGTCACCGTCACACGGGCTTCCACTAGATTTTTCCATGGAGGTCACTTCCTTTTATAGGATGACAACACTCTGTCCCCGCCTCCCAATTGCACTCCTGTGTGGTCACCCTGTCACATGGGCTTCTACTAGATTCTTCCATGGAGGTCACTTCCTGTTGTAGGGTGACAACACTCAGTCCCCGCCTCCCAGTCTTGCTCCCGGGTTGTCACCCTGTCACACGGGCTTCTACCAGATTCTTCCATGGAGGTCACTTCCTGTTGTAGGGTGACAACACTCAGTCACCGCCTCTCAGTTTTGCTCCGGAGTTGTCACCCTGTCACAAGCCACCCATCTCAGCACACAGGACACAGACAGACATTGTCCATCAGGAACCCCGCACTGAGGAATGCCAGGCAGCCATCGCTGGGGTGTATGGAAGCAGGAAGTGGCTGCAAAGAGGCTGCAGGAGATCCGCGGCGCTGCGATGAAAAAAACGTAAAAACTGCATTTTACAAAAATAAATAAATAGTAATTACATTTGTAGCGCATTTGCAAATGTTTGTCATTGAGTCGAGGTCTATCTGTGCCTTCCCCCCCTCCCCCCTCCCAGTATATTTAATAAATCCTTTCCATCTTCATTATACACCTCTTTTTAGACTCAGTGACATCATCACCGGGTCTCTGTGCTTCTCTATGCAACGCAGGCAGATCATAGCTGGTGGGAGGAGTCATTGCTCCTCTCAAGAGCCCTCAGCCCCGGTGCAAGCAGTGGACTGGCTCCTGGAAGGGCTCCTTGCCTTATTTTAGTCCTGCTGATGTCATCACTGGGTGTCTCTGCTTCTATATGCAATGCAGGCAGATCATGGCTAGTGGGAGGGTCCAGCGGGGGGGGCTGTAGCACCCTTCCTCAGTACTTCTCTCAAGAGCCTTCAGTCCTGATGCACGCAGTGGGAGGAGTTATGCAAAAGATCAAAAATGCCTTGATGGGCGGATGTCAGTCTGGGGAAGTGGGCGTTCCTAGGCAGGCTTCATTTGCATAGGTAACGCCCACATGTGATGCTGAGCCTGAAAGATCTGAAATGCAATGAATGAAAGGGGGCGGAGCCAGGGGTGGAAAGAGCTAGTTGATGCTGGATGTCCTCCAGCCACGAAATGAGGCGGAGCGCTAATGAATGAAAGGGGCGGGGCCAGGAACAGTCAGGTTGGGGAGGAGAGGGCAAGATGATGCTGGACGTCCTCCAGCCAGGAAATGAGGTGGAGCTCTAATGAATGAAAGGGGCGGAGCCAGGGGTGGAAAGGGCTAGTTGATGCTGGATGTCCTCCAGCCAGGAAATGAGGCGGAGCCCTAATGAATGAAAGGGGCGGAGCCAGGGGTGGAAAGGGCTAGTTGATGCTGGACGTCCTCCAGCCAGGAAATGAGGCGGAGCCCTAATGAATGAAAGGGGCAGAGCCAGGGGTGGAGAGGGCTAGTTGATGCTGGACGTCCTCCAGCCAGGAAATGAGGCGGAGCTCTAATGAATGAAAGGGGCGGAGCCAGGGGTGGAAAGGGCTAGTTGATGCTGGACGTCCTCCAGCCAGAAAATAAGGCGGAGCTCTAATGACTGAAAGGGGGCGGGGCCAGGGAAAATCAGGCTGGGGAGGAAAGTGTGAGATGATGCTGGACGTCCTCCAGCCAGGAAATGAGGCGGAGCTCTAATGAATGAAAGGGGGCGGGGCCAGGGACAGTCAGGTTGGGGAGGAGAGGGCCAGATGATGCTGGGCGTCCTCCAGCCAGGAAATGAGGCGGAGCTCTAGATTAGTAGGTGGAGCTCTAGATTAGCAGGTGGAGCTCTAGATTAGGAGGCGGAGCTCTAGATTAGGAGGCGGAGCTCTATCTGACTTGCTGTAGCTTCTCATGCACATTGCGAGGCGCTCACAGTGTGCGGTGACATCAGAGGAAGCCGTGTCAGTCCAGGGGCGGAGCCTCCTGCGACGTCGCGTCCTACGATGGCGAAGTGCCGCCCATCCGGGTAACTTTGTAATGAGTTGCCCCTCCCCCTCCCCTCCCCCGTCTCGGCCAATAAAACCTGAATTTCCTCAATTGACATTTGCGCAGTGTGCGATTCTTCGGCCGCGGTCTCTGATTGGCTGACCTCTGGCCCCCTCTCCCCGCCTCTCTCTGTAACGGGCCACCCGGGCGGCTGCCTACTACAACAGAAACCATGGCAACTGCAGCCGCCCGCCAGAAATCGCAGCTCCTGCATGGCGATCAGGAGGGGGGGGGAGGGGAGACACGGAGACGGCGAGGAAACATCCGCCAACTTCAGGATACAATGTATCAGATTAGAGGGAAATATACAATGAAAGGTGGGGGGAGGGGAGATACAGAACATCCGCTGCCGGGCGTGGGGGGAGGCCGCGTTGCGTCGGTGCGCGGCGTGTTTCAGGCACTAGATGCGCGTTGCGTTACGGCCGCCACCACATGTCAGTGGAAGTCACACCGCGCCTCCAGCATTCCAGCTACAGGGCTTCACATGCTGCAGTGCAGGGCCGCATGGGGGGTCTTGTTCAGGTACTTCCTGTTATAGGGTGACAACGCACTGTCTCTGCCTCCCACTTGGGCTCCTGTGTTGTCACATGGGCCTCCACCAGATTATTCATTTCCTGTTGTAGGGTGACAACGCTCTGTCCCCGCCTCATGATTGTACTCCTGTGTTGTCACCCTGTCACATGGGCTTCCACTAGATTCTTCCATGGCGGTCACTTCCTGTTGTAGGGTGACAACACTCTGTCCCCGCCTCCCGATTGTGCTCCTGTGTTGTCACCCTGTCAAATGGGCTTCTACTAGATTCTACCATGAAGTTCACTTCCTGTTGTAGGGTGAAAACGCTCTGTCCCCGCCTCCCGATTGTACTCCTGGGTTGTCACCCTGTCACATGGGCTTCTACTAGATTCTACCATGAAGTTCACTTCCTGTTGTAGGGTGACAACGCTCTGTCCCCGCCTCCCGATTGTACTCCTGTGTTGTCACCCTGTCACATGGGCTTCCACTAGATTCTTCCATGGCGGTCACTTCCTGTTGTAGGGTGACAACACTCTGTCCCCGCCTCCCGATTGTGCTCCTGTGTTGTCACCCTGTCACATGGGCTTCTACTAGATTCTTCCATGGCGGTCACTTCCTGTTGTAGGGTGACAACGCTCTGTCCCCGCCTCCCGATTGTACTCCTGGGTTGTCACCCTGTCACATGGGCTTCTACTAGATTCTACCATGAAGTTCACTTCCTGTTGTAGGGTGACAACGCTCTGTCCCCGCCTCCCGATTGTACTCCTGGGTTGTCACCCTGTCACATGGGCTTCCACTAGATTCTTCCATGGCGGTCACTTCCTGTTGTAGGGTGACAACGCTCTGTCCCCGCCTCACGATTGTGCTCCTGTGTTGTCACCCTGTCACATGGGCTTCTACTAGATTCTACCATGAAGGTCACTTCCTGTTATAGGGTGACAACGCTCTGTCCCTGTCTCCCAGGTGGGCTCCTGTGTTGTCACCCTGTCACATGGGCTTCCACCAGATTCTTCATTTCCTGTTGTAGGGTGACAACGCTCTGTCCCCACCTCCCAATTGTGCTCCTGTGTTGTCACTCTGTTGCATGAGCTTCTTCTAAATTCTTCCATGGAGGTCACTTCCTGTTGTACGGTGACAACACTCTGTCCCTGCCCCCCAGTTGTGCTCTTGAGTTGTCACCCTGTCACATAGGCATCCACCAGATACACCATGACGGTCACTTCCTGTCGTAGGGTGACAATGCACTGTCCCCGCCTCCCACTTGGGCTCCTGTGTTGTCACCCTGTCACATGGGCTTCTACTAGATTCTACCATGAAGGTCACTTCCTGTTGTAGGGTGACAACGCTCTGTCCCTGTCTCCCAGTTGGGCTCCTGTGTTGTCACCCTGTCACATGGCCTTCCACCAGATTCTTCATTTCCTGTTATAGGGTGACAACCATCTGTCCCCGCCGCCGATTGTACTCCTGTGTTGTCACCCTGTCACATGGGCCTCCACCAGATTCTTCCATGGAGGTCACTTCCTGTTATAGGATGACAACACTCTGTCCCCGTGTCCCAGTCTTTCTCTTGGGTTGTCACCCTGTCACAAGCCACCCATGTCAGAACACATGGCACAGCCACTGTTGTCACCATCAGGAAACCCGTCCTGAGAAGTGCCGCGCAGCCGTTTCTGGAGTGTATGGAGACAGGAAATGGCTGCAAAGAGGCTGCAGGAGATCAGCAGACGTGCAGAATCCGGGATGGCGGGGCAGAACTCACACGCCTGCTGATCCAGCCATGTTTTCTAGGGAGCCGCTGCAGTGGTCCTGAGGTCATCAGGGGCGCCGGCTGTCCCTCTTAGGGTGTGCAGGGGCCCTGTGATGTCACATGTGCTGCGTCTCCAGGAGGAGTGATGCAAAAATCATAAAAGATGGAACCCCACTGGTGACACGGAGCGTGTGAGTCTTCTCGGGGCCCCCGCCCAACCTAGGAGAAGGATCCGGCACCCCCTGATGACGCAGAGCACCCCCTTTTTAGGATCGATTGTCGAGTGGGGGAGGGGCTTATTAGAGCTGCACGTCTGTCCATATAATGAGTTTGTGACCTCACTGCAACAAGGAAGAACTCCGCAAATGCTGTGAGATGTCATCCCATCATTGGTGTCAGTGGGAGGAATGGCGCCCCATCATTGGTGTCAGTGGGAGGAATAGTGCCCCATCATTGGTGTCAGTGGGAGGAATAGTGCCCCATCATTGGTGTCAGTGGGAGGAATAGTGCCCCATCATTGGTGTCAGTGGGAGGAATAGTGCCCCGTCATTGGTGTCAGTGGGAGGAATAGTGCCCCATCATTGGTGTCAGTGGGAGGAATAGTGCCCCATCATTGGTGTCAGTGGGAGGAATAGTGTCCCATCATTGGTGTCAGTGGGAGGAATAGTGCTCCATCATTGGTGTCAGTGGGAGGAATAGTGCCCCATCATTGGTGTCAGTGGGAGGAATAGTGCCCCATCATTGGTATCAGTGGGAGGAATAGTGCCCCATCATTGGTGTCAGTGGGAGGAATAGTGCCCCATCGTTGGTGTCAGTGGGAGGAATAGTGCCCCATCGTTGGTTTCAGTAAGAGGAATAGTGCCCCATCATTGGTGTCAGTAAGAGGAATAGTGCCCCATCATTGGTGTCAGTAAGAGGAATAGTGTCCCATCATTGGTGTCAGTGGGAGGAATAGTGTCCCATCATTGGTGTCAGTGGGAGGAATAGCGCCCCATCATTGGTGTCAGTGGGAGGAATAGTGCCCCATCATTGGTATCAGTGGGAGGAATAGTGCCCCATCATTGGTGTCAGTGGGAGGAATAGTGTCCCATCATTGGTGTCAGGGGGAGGAATAGTGCCCCATCATTGGTGTCAGTAAGAGGAATAGTGTCCCATCATTGGTGTCAGTGGGAGGAATAGTGCCCCATCATTGGTATCAGTGGGAGGAATAGTGCCCCATCATTGGTGTCAGTGGGAGGAATAGCGCCCCATCATTGGTGTCAGTGGGAGGAATAGTGCCCCATCATTGGTATCAGTGGGAGGAATAGTGCCCCATCATTGGTGTCAGTGGGAGGAATAGTGTCCCATCATTGGTGTCAGGGGGAGGAATAGTGCCCCATCATTGGTGTCAGTAAGAGGAATAGTGCCCCATCATTGGTGTCAGTAAGAGGAATAGTGTCCCATCATTGGTGTCAGTGGGAGGAATAGTGCCCCATCATTGGTGTCAGTGGGAGGAATAGTGTCCCATCATTGGTGTCAGTGGGAGGAATAGTGCCCCATCATTGATGTCAGTGGGAAGAATAGTGCCCCATCATTGGTGTCAGTGGGAGGAATAGTGTCCCATCATTGGTGTCAGTGGGAGGAATAGTGCCCCATCATTGGTGTCAGTGGAAGGAATAGTGCCCCATCATTGATGTCAGTGGGAGGAATAGTGCCCCATCATTGGTGTCAGTGGGAGGAATAGTGTCCCATCATTGGTGTCAGTGGAAGGAATAGTGCCCCATCATTGGTGTCAGTGGAAGGAATAGTGCCCCATCTTTGGTGTCAGTGGAAGGAATAGTGCCCCATCATTGGTGTCAGTGGAAGGAATAGCGCCCCATCATTGGTGTCAGTGGAAGGAATAGTGCCCCATCATTGGTGTCAGTGGAAGGAATAGCGCCCCATCATTGGTGTCAGTGGAAGGAATAGTGCCCCATCTTTGGTGTCAGTGGGGGGAATAGTGCCCCATCATTGGTATCAGTGGGAGGAATAGTGCCCCATCATTGGTGTCAGGGGGAGGAATAGTGCCCCATCATTGGTGTCAGTGGGAGGAATAGTGCCCCATCATTGGTGTCAGTGGGAGGAATAGTGTCCCATCATTGGTGTCAGTGGGAGGAATAGTGTCCCATCATTGGTGTCAGTGGAAGGAATAGTGCTCCATCATTGATGTCAGTGGGAGGAATAGTGCCCCATCATTGGTGTCAGTGGGAGGAATAGTGTCCCATCATTGGTGTCAGTGGAAGGAATAGTGCCCCATCATTGGTGTCAGTGGAAGGAATAGTGCCCCATCTTTGGTGTCAGTGGAAGGAATAGTGCCCCATCATTGGTGTCAGTGGAAGGAATAGTGCCCCATCATTGGTGTCAGTGGAAGGAATAGTGCCCCATCATTGGTGTCAGTGGAAGGAATAGTGCCCCATCATTGGTGTCAGTGGGGGGAATAGTGCCCCATCATTGGTATCAGTGGGAGGAATAGTGCCCCATCATTGGTGTCAGGGGGAGGAATAGTGCCCCATCATTGGTGTCAGTGGGAGGAATAGTGTCCCATCATTGGTGTCAGTGGGAGGAATAGTGCCCCATCATTGGTGTCAGTGGGAGGAATAGTGCCCCATCATTGGTGTCAGTGGGAGGAATAGTGCCCCATCATTGGTGTCAGTGGGAGGAATAGTGCCCCATCATTGGTGTCAGTGGGAGGAATAGTGCCCCATCATTGGTGTCAGTGGGAGGAATAGTGCCCCATCATTGGTGTCAGTGGGAGGAATAGTGCCCCATCATTGGTGTCAGTGGGAGGAATAGCTGGCATCGCACACATAAGGCGCCGTTCGCACCTCGGCCCGCCGGGGACATGCGTGTTCCTGACATGCACTTCATCGCATGCACAGGGGAGTCTTTGGCAAGTGCATGGAGCCGCGGCATTTCCCTGCATTTCTCTATAACCAGTGGGCCGCCCCACGCGCAGTACGCACAGAAGTGAACCGCGGCCGAGGCCCCGCCCCCATCCGTCCGCTGCGGCGCTGCAATGCGCATACGCGGAGAGGACATTGTTTTCTATGCGCACCGTTGCAGCACACATAAGGGCTGGTAAACTGCAATATATACATTTCTGCGCCCCTTCCTGCAAGACATGCGGGGTCCCCGACCCCTTTGTAAAAACGCACCGCGATTCAGCGCGTGCGAAACCGCGCGCGGGCTGTCGATTCGCAGGGGTGCTGTTGAGAATTAAATCACGATTTCATGGATCCATTAAGAATTAATGGCACCCCTCCGCCGAAAGAGCCGCACGTTTCTGCGCGCGTCGGGGAACGCGTACGCCTCGGCGCGCTTACCCACCGCGCGCTCACGTGGACCGAGCCTCCCGGCGTTCGGCTCTCGGCGTAATCTCCTCTTCTAAGAGCACTTTAGACCATTTGTCAGGAGGAGCCGACATAAAATCCAGCCGGGGTGTCTGCTACGGAGATCGCGGCGGAAAAGGGGGGGGGCGCTTTTCAGTGCGATGAAAGGGAAGATAACGTCAGCGCAGCGTTTGATTGGTCCCAGCTGACCGGCGCGAGTAATTCGTCAAAACATCGATAAGGGGAGCGGAGCGCGGACGCTCATCTATCTCCGGCGATAAAGACGGCGAAGACTTTATTGGACGCCGATTCTTCCCATCGTTTTACAGCGACGGCCGTCTTTTTTTTTTGCGCACCAGCTGAAAGTTACGTTCAGGCTGGCAGTGGGAGTGGCTTTCCTGAAACTGAAAGGGGCACTTCGGTGTCATAGTGCCCTGCCCCCTCCATTTTTTTTTGCGTCCTGCACCCGCTCCTGCTCATGCGCAAATGTTTCCAGCACCGCAGCACGTGCGCTGGTTTCCCCGTGCACGAGCAACACTACAGGGTCGCATCAATGCGTGCGCAAAATCACACGCAAAAAAACAACCCCAGTGGATGCTTGGGGGTGCCATTAATTGTTAATGCCCCCCCACGCCAAATTTGGGGGGCGGGCGGGGGGGGTGCGATTAGGCACCATGCAGTTTCGATGCGGCACATTTTTTGGAAACGACCCACGGACTTTCTTTTCCACGTTTCTCATGAGGAGGACAACCCAGTGAAATGAATGGGCTTCCCTGCACACGGCACACGGGAACACGCTAAGGGATTCACATGTAAGTGTCAGCCTTCCTCTCCACATGTATTCATAGGGCAGCCTATTGAAATGAATGGGCTGCCCTGTAGGTGATGGACGGACAGGGGCGGCACTGCCCGAGGGCCCGGGGTCAGTAGGGGGCCCCATGAGATGCCCCTGGTACCTTTTTCATAGGCTTTTTTGAGTTTGGGTAAGGATACAGGGGCCCCATGATCCCCTATTGCCCGGGGGGCCCCATGAGTTGTCAGCCCGCCCCTGCGGAGGGCAGCGCACCACACGATCGTGCGTATGCGCATGCGCACTCAGGCGCACCTGTAGGTGTGGACCCATCCTAAAGGTCGGCTCCAAGAAGCCATTTGGCCCCGAGGAGCCCGCGGTCTGCATAAGGAATCTAAATATGCAGATTATTGATTTGAATTTCTGTCCATCCAGTCCTGAGTTTTCCACAGCTCTGCCACCCCTGTCCTGTATGTGGAGGAGGAGAGGGGAAGGCGTTCTGTAGTCCAGCCGGGGAGAACCGGGCAGGGTGACAACCAGGGGCGGACTGACCATTTGGAAACTTGGGCACTGCCTGAGGGCCCGGGGTCAGTAGGGGGCCCCTTGAGATGCTCCTGGTACCTTTTTCATAGGCTTTTTTGGGTGTGGGCGAAGACACGGGGGCCCCATGATCCCCTATTGCCCGGGGGCCCCATGAGTTGTCAGTCCGCCCCTGGTGACAACACTACATGGGAATTGAGTGCAGCAGGAGCACTGTGGTGTCAACACGAGGTGATGGGTGGGCAGCCGCTGTCAGAACAGACATGGCGTTGTGGCGTGCTGGTTGTCACCCACTGATCTGGAACATGTGACGTGGTGCCCCCCCCCCCCCCCCCCTGCACCCGGCCGGCTTCCCCTCCTGTGCACTGTGGGGATGTTCATTCATAAACCTACAATGGCAGAGAGTCAGATCTGACTAAAGTCCAACTCCAGCTGACACTGTTATTTCCTGTTTGTGGACTGAGCAGATCACGGACTGACCAGATCACGGACTGAGCAGATCACGGACTGAGCAGATCACGGACTGAGCGGATCACGGACTGAGCAGATCACGGATTGAGCAGATCACGGACTGAGCAGATCACATACTGACCAGATCACGTACTGAGCAGATCACGGACTGAGCGGATCACGGACTGAGCGGATCATGGATTGACCATATTATGGACTGAGCAGATCACGGACTGAGCAGATCACGGAATGACCAGATCACGTACTGACCAGATCACGGACTGAGCAGATCACGGACTGAGCAGATCACGGACTGAGCAGATCACGTACTGACCAGATCACGCACTGACCAGATCACGCACTGACCAGATCACGGACTAAGCAGATCACGGACTGAGCAGATCACGGACTGAGCAGATCACGGACTGACCAGATCACGCACTGACCAGATCACGGACTGAGCAGATCACGGACTGAGCAGATCACGGACTGAGCAGATCACGTACTGAGCAGATCACGTACTGACCAGATCACGGACTGACCAGATCACGGACTGAGCAGATCACGGACTGAGCAGATCACATACTGACCAGATCACGGACTGAGCAGATCACGGACTGAGCAGATCACGGACTGAGCAGATCACGGACTGAGCAGATCACGGACTGAGCAGATCACGGAATGACCAGATCACGGAATGACCAGATCACGGACTGAGCAGATCACGGACTGAGCAGATCACGGACTGAGCAGATCACGCACTGACCAGATCACGGACTGAGCAGATCACGGACTGAGCAGATCACGGACTGAGCAGATCACGGACTGAGCAGATCACGGACTGAGCAGATCACGGACTGACCAGATCACGTACTGACCAGATCACGGACTGAGCAGATCACGGATTGACCATATTATGGACTGAGCAGATCACGGACTGAGCAGATCACGGAATGACCAGATCACGTACTGACCAGATCACGGACTGAGCAGATCACGGACTGAGCAGATCACGGACTGAGCAGATCACGGACTGAGCAGATCACGCACTGACCAGATCACGCACTGACCAGATCACGGACTGAGCAGATCACGGACTGAGCAGATCACGGACTGAGCAGATCACGGACTGAGCAGATCACGGACTGAGCAGATCACGGACTGAGCAGATCACGTACTGACCAGATCACGGACTGACCAGATCACGGACTGAGCAGATCACGGACTGAGCGGATCACGGACTGAGCAGATCACGGATTGAGCAGATCACGGACTGAGCAGATCACATACTGACCAGATCACGTACTGAGCAGATCACGGACTGAGCGGATCACGGACTGAGCGGATCATGGATTGACCATATTATGGACTGAGCAGATCACGGACTGAGCAGATCACGGAATGACCAGATCACGTACTGACCAGATAACGGACTGAGCAGATCACGGACTGAGCAGATCACGGACTGAGCAGATCACGTACTGACCAGATCACGCACTGACCAGATCACGCACTGACCAGATCACGGACTAAGCAGATCACGGACTGAGCAGATCACGGACTGAGCAGATCACGGACTGACCAGATCACGCACTGACCAGATCACGGACTGAGCAGATCACGGACTGAGCAGATCACGGACTGAGCAGATCACGTACTGAGCAGATCACGTACTGACCAGATCACGGACTGACCAGATCACGGACTGAGCAGATCACGGACTGAGCAGATCACATACTGACCAGATCACGGACTGAGCAGATCACGGACTGAGCAGATCACGGACTGAGCAGATCACGGACTGAGCAGATCACGGACTGAGCAGATCACGGAATGACCAGATCACGGAATGACCAGATCACGGACTGAGCAGATCACGGACTGAGCAGATCACGGACTGAGCAGATCACGCACTGACCAGATCACGGACTGAGCAGATCACGGACTGAGCAGATCACGGACTGAGCAGATCACGGACTGAGCAGATCACGGACTGAGCAGATCACGGACTGACCAGATCACGTACTGACCAGATCACGGACTGAGCAGATCACGGATTGACCATATTATGGACTGAGCAGATCACGGACTGAGCAGATCACGGAATGACCAGATCACGTACTGACCAGATCACGGACTGAGCAGATCACGGACTGAGCAGATCACGGACTGAGCAGATCACGGACTGAGCAGATCACGGACTGAGCAGATCACGCACTGACCAGATCACGCACTGACCAGATCACGGACTGAGCAGATCACGGACTGAGCAGATCACGGACTGAGCAGATCACGGACTGAGCAGATCACGGACTGAGCAGATCACGTACTGACCAGATCACGGACTGACCAGATCACGGACTGAGCAGATCACGGACTGAGCAGATCACATACTGACCAGATCACGGACTGAGCAGATCACGGACTGAGCAGATCACGGACTAAGCAGATCACCAACTGAGCAGATCACGGACTGAGCAGATCACGGACTGAGCAGATCACATACTGACCAGATCACGGACTGAGCAGATCACGGACTGAGCAGATCACGGACTAAGCAGATCACCAACTGAGCAGATCACGGACTGAGCAGATCACGGATTGAGCGGAGTCCTGAAGGCATGCAGTCCATTGGGTGGAAGATTTGTTGATGTAGATATTTCCAGGACCATTTGTCCCGGAGCGGCCCTGTCATGTAATATACTGAATGGGCTTTATTGGGTTCCAGGAGACCAGGGAATCGGAGACAACCCAACGTGCCGACCCCAGAGTGTACACGACTGCCATCCCTGAGCCGCCATCTACATCCAGGAC
Organism: Staurois parvus; assembly: GCF_062004578.1. NCBI lineage: Eukaryota > Metazoa > Chordata > Amphibia > Anura > Ranidae > Staurois > Staurois parvus. Next base: position 97 of record NW_028321657.1, on the reverse strand, counting down.
ATCCAGGACATAGATGGTGACCCGGGTGATGTCTGAGCAAAGATGGCGCCGTCCTTCAGGAGATGAGAGCAGAAGAAGGGTCGGGGGAGGGCTGATC
>NW_028321656.1:0-36362 GCF_062004578.1 Staurois parvus | reverse complement strand
TCTTTTCTGTCTCTTTTCCCTCTTCCCTTCTCTCTTCTATCACTCCTTTTCTATCCTCCTCTCGTTTTTCCTGTATCTCTCTCTCCCCCTATCCCTATCCCCTTCTCTCCTTTTCCCTCTCCCTCTCTCTTTTCCTTTCCCTCTCTCTCTCTCTTTTCCTTTCCCTCTCCCTCTCCCTCTCCCTCTCTCTTTTCCTTTCCTTTCCTTTCCTCTCCTCTCCTCTCCTTTCCTCTCCTCTACTCCCCTCCCTCCTCCCCCTCTCCTTTCTCTGTCCCTCTCCCTTTTTCTCTTACCCCCTCCCCTCTCTCCTCTCCTCTTCTCTCCTACCCTTCCCCTCCCCTCTCCCTTATTGTCACCTCTCTCTCTCTCCAACTCTCTCCTTTACCCTATCTATATTTCTCTTCTCTCTCTCTCTTTTTGCTTTCTCCCCCCCAACCCATCTCTGCCTTCTCTTCTTTCTCTATTTCTCTTCTCTATTCCCCCCTCCTCTGCCTTTCTCTTTCCCTCTCTCTTTTCCTCTCCTCTTCTCCCCTCCCCTCTCTCCTCTACCTCTCCTCCCCCTCTCCTTTCCCTTTCAATCTCCTTTTCCTTTCCTCCCCTTCCCTCTCTCCTCTATCTCTCCTCTCCCTTTCCCTTTTCCTCTTCTCCCCTCCCCTCTCCCTCTCCTACCATTCTCCTCTCCTCTCCTACTATTCTCCTTTCCTCCCCTCTCCTCTCCTCTCCCTAATTGTTATCTCTCTCTCCTCTCCCCCTTTCCACCTCTCTCTCCAACTCTCTCCTTTACCCTATCTATATTTCTCTTCTCTCACTCCCCCCCCCCCCCACACATCCATCTCCACCCTCTCTTCTCTCTCTATCTCTCTCTTCTCTATTTCCCCCCTCCTCACTCTTTCTTTTCTCTATCCCTCTTCTCTCTTTTTCCTCTCCCCCTCTCTCTTCTCTCTCTCTCTTCCTCTGACTCTTTTTGTACATCCCTCTATCTTCTCCTCACTCATTCTTACTCCTGTATTTTCTATGTTCCTCTCCTCTGTTATCCAAATAAAGTCCTAAAAAGAACCATCAGGTGCTCCTTGTAGGTATCCAATGAGCTGCTGCTCACCTGTGCCAGGTATCCAATGAGCTGCTGCTCACCTGTGCCAGGTATCCATGTCTGCAAGTGCGGTGCAACAGAAAGCTCCTTTCAGCTCCCACACGTGTGAATGAATGAGTATAGCCGGCCCCCGCAGGTACGACAATATCCAGTCCTCCAGGCTCACACGTATCGACCCTCGGAGGGTCTTCATCCTAGCCATGGGGTGAGCTGGAGGCCTGTATGCCGAGTTCCCTCCAGGTAGTAAAGTATCACAAGAGCTACAGCTAGGATGGCCACCTCGTCCCGTTGGACACCCGAACACATATCAATGACACGGGTCCAGGGGGGGCTACTGAAGGTGGTAATTAAACTCACTTAGTGCCTGATCTGCATTCAATTAGCCTCACAACCCGTGTGATTATCATGTGTTCCGGTTTAAAGGGATGAGGTGGCCACCCGAGCTACAGCACGAGCCGGCGATGATCATTCTCTTCTTGTAGGAACACTCTCTTCTTGTAGGAACACTCTCTTCTTGTAGGAACATTCTCTTCTTGTAGGAACACTCTCTTCTTGTAGGAACACTCTCTTCTTGTAGGAACATTCTCTTCTTGTAGGAACATTCTCTTCTTGTAGGAACATTCTCTTCTTGTAGGAACACTCTCTTCTTGTAGGAACACTCTCTTCTTGTAGGAACATTCTCTTCTTGTAGGAACACTCTCTTCTTGTAGGAACACTCTCTTCTTGTAGGTACACTCTCTTCTTGTAGGAACATTCTCTTCTTGTAGGAACACTCTCTCCTTGTAGGAACACTCTCTTCTTGTAGGAACACTCTCTTCTTGTAGGAACATTCTCTTCTTGTAGGAACACTCTCTTCTTGTAGGAACACTCTCTTCTTGTAGGAACATTCTCTTCTTGTAGGAACACTCTCTTCTTGTAGGAACACTCTCTTCTTGTAGGAACATTCTCTTCTTGTAGGAACACTCTCTTCTTGTAGGAACACTCTCTTCTTGTAGGAACACTCTCTTCTTGTAGGTACACTCTCTTCTTGTAGGAACATTCTCTTCTTGTAGGAACACTCTCTCCTTGTAGGAACACTCTCTTCTTGTAGGAACACTCTCTTCTTGTAGGAACATTCTCTTCTTGTAGGAACACTCTCTTCTTGTAGGAACACTCTCTTCTTGTAGGAACACTCTCCTTGTAGGAACACTCTCTTCTTGTAGGAACACTCTCTTCTTGTAGGTACATTCTCTTCTTGTAGGAACACTCTCTTCTTGTAGGAACACTCTCTTCTTGTAGGAACACTCTCTTCTTGTAGGTACATTCTCTTCTTGTAGGAACATTCTCTTCTTGTAGAAACATTTTCTTCTTGTAGGAACACTCTCTTCTTTTAGGAACACTCTCTTCTTGTAGGTACACTCTCTTCTTGTAGGAACATTCTCTTCTTGTAGGAACACTCTCTTCTTGTAGGAACACTCTCTTCTTTTAGGAACACTCTCTTCTAGATACACTCCCAAAAGTGGAGCAATTAAAAGAAGTCAAGTTCAGACCTATTTCTATCCTGCCTCTGGATGGAGCTGCTCCAAGGCATGTGCCATGGTGGTAGGCCCAGCCCCAGAGGCCCCCTTCTAATTCTTGGTGTGGATAATATCATACCAGTGCCCCCCCCATAAACACCCCCAATGTCCCTGTCTATGTCCACTCTTCCTCCATGCCATGCCCTGGCTCTGGGTTACCTTTGTCCTCATGTTTCCAGCCATCTCTGTCCCCATCAATCTGTGGCCATCATGTCTCTCTTCTGTCACTCCTCTGGTGGCACTGAGCCCTCAGCTCTTGTTATAGCCGGCTCCCTGTGAAAAGTGTTAATGATTTTGGGAATTGCTGCAACCCTGCGCTGTAGGGTGTTGGGGGGAGAGGGAGCTGGTACAGGCCGCGACGTGCCTCTGACATGCCGGGGATGGAGGACGCGCCGGATCAGTGTTGTCATGTGGAAGGCCCTGCAGTGGCTTCAAGTCTACCGTGGATTGTTGCTCATGACTGGAATAATATGCTTTCTTAGTAATATGGGCAATCGTGTTTCCTCACCAGCCACCTTCTGTCTGAGATTTGTAAAAAGGTTCCATGGGGTGGAAACCCGCCATGCTGTCCCTATAGCTCTGCCAGCTGCAGGTGTGCACCTTCGGTCCTTGTAGGTGCTGTGTAGCCACTCCCTTTGCTGCTATGTCTGAGCAAGGAAAATGATCTGTTCCCACCATGCAATGGGATCTTTCTCTGCTCTGTTCCTGCATGAGCTGTGCTCTTAGTCCACTGGTTGCATAATACAGTGGCTATGCATTCATTTTACATTCGCCCTCTGGCAGTTTTACTGCTACAGGATGGCATTCCTGTGCAAAATCACGCATCTATGTGATTCTGCCACATGAGGGCGCATGCACGCCACCGGAGGATCGCTTCTGCTGTGAAATGTCACCGGACAAACCGATCTACAAGTCTCCTCGCCTGCAGATCATTGGTCAGGGAGGAAGAACAGAGCTGTGTCTATGTTTAGTTCTGTTGTGACAGGAGGGAGTCATGAATGGGGTGTCTCTGCAGAGCTGGGAACACGATCCATCACTTCCCCATAGTAAAAGCACCACCTAGTGTACACCAAGCACATAGCTAGGCACACACTTAACCCTTTGATCACCCTAGATGGTAACCTAGATGGACCTCGCATTCACTATATCCGCTCTCCCCGGACCCCGCATTCACTATATCCGCTCTCCCCAGACCCCGCATTCACTATATCCGCTCTCCCCGGACCCCGCATTCACTATATCCGCTCTCCCCGGACCCCACATTCACTATATCCGCTCTCCCCGGACCTCGCATTCACTATATCCGCTTTCCCCGGACCCCGCATTCACTATATCCGCTCTCCCCGGACCCCGCATTCACTATATCCGCTCTCCCCGGACCCCGCATTCACTATATACGCTCTCCCCGGACCCCGCATTCACTATATCCGCTCTCCCCGGACCCCGCATTCACTATATCCGCTCTCTCCGGACCCTGCATTCACTATATTTGCTCTCCCCGGACCCCGCATTCACTATATCCGCTCTCCCCGGACCCCGCAGTCACTATATCCGCTCTCCCCGGACCCCGCAGTCACTATATCCGCTCTCCCTGGACCCTGCATTCACTATATCCGCTATATACATCCTCCTATCAAATGATCCTCCACTGTGTCCACACCTCCGGCATTCCTATCTGTGAGGCTGCAGGGAATCGGGAAATGCTGCAGCCATAGTCCATGCAGGTTCACAATCCGGGAGATTCAGAAGACGAGGATAACAACAGCCAACCTCCTATAGATGATGAATGGAGGAAACAAAGGTCTCACCAGGAACACGGAGTCAGCACATGTGTGACTGGAGGGTCCATCAAGGGGTCGATTGTATGACATATTCACATCGATGAAACAGCTAAATGACCCCATTGTAGACCTTTAGGTGCCAAACCAAATCGGGGTCATTTGTTCCCATCCCTACCCTTAATCTAACCCTGACCCTGTTCCCAATAGCTAACCCCGCCTACACCCCAATGGTCCCTTCAAACCTCTCTGATCGATGTTTATAAACAATGTTACTCTGTATCTCTCCATCTCCCGTCTGATCGATGTTTATAAACAATGTTACTCTGTATCTCTCTATCTCCCGTCTGATCGATGTTTATAAACAATGTTACTTTTTATCTCTCCATCTCCCATCTAATCAATGTTTATAAAAAATGTTACTTTGTATCCCTCTATCTCCCGTCGGATCGATGTTTATAAACAATGTTACTTTGTATCTCTCTATCTCCCGTCTGATCGATGTTTATAAACAATGTTACTTTGTATCTCTCTATCTCCCATCTGATCGATGAATATAAACAATGTTACTTTTTATCTCTCCATCTCCCATCTAATCAATGTTTATAAAAAATGTTACTTTGTATCTCTATCTCCCGTCTGATCGATGTTTATAAACAATGTTACTTTGTATCTGTCCATCTCTCGTGTGATCGATGTTTATAAACAATGTTACTTTGTATCTCTATCTCCCGTCTGATCGATGTTTATAAACAATGTTACTTTGTATCTCTCCATCTCTCGTGTGATCGATGTTTATAAACAATGTTACTTTGTATCTCTCCATCTCCCGTCTGATCGATGTTTATAAACAATGTTACTTTGTATCCCTCCATCTCCCGTCTGATCGATGTTTATAAACAATGTTACTTTGTATCTCTCTATCTCCCGTCTGATCGATGTTTATAAACAATGTTACTTTGTATCTCTCTATCTCCCGTCTGATCGATATTTATAAACAATGTTACTTTGTATCTCTCTATCTCCCGTCTGATCGATGTTTATAAATGATGTTACTTTGTACCTCTCTATCTCCCGTCTGATCGATGTTTATAAACGATGTTACTTTGTATCTCTCCATCTCCCATCTGATCGATATTTATAAACAATGTTACTTTGTATCTCTCTATCTCCCGTCTGATCGATGTTTATAAATGATGTTACTTTGTATCTCTCCATCTCCCGTCTGATCGATGTTTATAAACAATGTTACTTTGTATCTCTCTATCTCCCGTCTGATCGATGTTTATAAACAATGTTACTTTGTATCTCCTATAAACACTGTGCCAGATAGTCTGTTTTGGCCAGCAGCAGCTTTTACAGCTCTGGGCCCCTTTCATACGGCTCCACTGTCGTTTCCCTGCAGTGCGGGTTCAGCACAATGCACCCGCAGTTTTCTCCATCAGATAGGGATGTCCTCATTTGATGACGAAACGTGTTGGGTGCACACACTGAGAACCAGCACAGCGTTGCTTTCTGGTTCCAGGATGTATGGCACATTTGGCATGTGGCAAGTTCGGCATTTGTTTTAAACTTTTTTTTTTTTTAATGTTTTTACATTGCGGAGGCTCTCCTTTCCTGTTCTTTGCGTCAGTTTGCTATCTTCTTGATCTGGTGAGTGACAGGTTTCCCAGGGTGCCATTCGATGGGCGGAGGCACTAAGCATTAGGAGCGCCTTTGTGAGGAGATCCATTAAGTGCAGGGGGGGTGTCACTCATGTCTGGGGAGTGCGGTCAGAAGCCGGGGGGCACCCAGGGCACCCAGGGAGGGCACAGGGTTCTCGGATTTTGCAGTGGAGAAGATTGCACCGTTTTTGGGGGTTTGGATTTGTTTGATTGGTTTGGACTTTATGATGCTTTTTTTTATTTTTATGATCTTTTTATGATGTCGCTGTGTGTGCGTTATTATGTTAGTAGTGCACCGGTCCGCAGGTTTTATTCACTTATTTATTCATGGCCGCGCCGTAACTTTATTTGAACCTTCCTTTGAACTTCTGCGCATTCCTCTCGGCGCCGACCACTTACTATATAGTTGTTTTTAATCATTTTTAGTATTTTTAACCCCTTCTTCCCCAGCTCTACTTACCGTATTTGCCGGCGTATAAGACGACCCCCCTACTTTTCCTGCTAAAATGTAGTGTTTGGGCTATACTCGCCGTATAAGACTACCCCTCTTCCAATGCACACCAGTGGGAGGAATAGTGCCCCATCATTGGTGTCAGTGGGAGGAATAGTGCCCCATCATTGATGTCAGTGGGAGGAATAGTGCCCCATCATTGGTGTCAGTGGGAGGAATAGTGCCCCATCATTGGTGTCAGTGGGAGGAATAGTGCCCCATCATTGGTGTCAGTGGGAGGAATAGTGCCCCATCATTGATGTCAGTGGGAGGAATAGTGCCCCATCATTGGTGTCAGTGGGAGGAATAGTGCCCCATCATTGGTGTCAGTGGGAGGAATCGTACCCCATCATTGGTGTTAGTGGGAGGAATAGTGCCCCATCATTGATGTCAGTGGGAGGAATAGTGCCCTATCATTGGTGTCAGTGGGGGGAATAGGTGCCCCATCATTGGTATCAGTGGGGGGAATAGGTGCCCCATCATTGGTATCAGTGGGGGGAATAGGTGCCCCATCATTGGTATCAGTGGCAGGAATAGTGCCCCATCATTGGTGTCAGTGGGAGGAATAGTGCCCCATCATTGGTATCAGTGGGGGGAATAGGTGCCCCATCGTTGGTATCAGTGGCAGGAATAGTGCCCCATCATTGGTATCAGTGGCAGGAATAGTGCCCCATCATTGGTGTCAGTGGGAGGAATAGTGTCCCATCATTGGTGTCAGTGGGGGGAATAGTGCCCCATCATTGATGTCAGTGGGAGGAATGGTGTCCCATCATTGGTGTCAGTGGGGGGTGGAATAGTGCCCCATCGTTGGTGTCAGTGGGGGGGAGGAATAGTGCCCCATCGTTGGTGTCAGTGGGAGGAATAGTGCCCCATCATTGGTATCAGTGACACCAATGATGGGGCACTATTCCTCCCACTGAGACTTGCTGACCCTGTTCTCGTATGGTGCTGCTGCAGCCAGCATATGTGGTTGCAGCAGCACCTCTACACAGCACACTTACCTGCTGGTCCGGCACTCAATTTTCGCGGGGCCGCTCGGCTCCGCCCCCTCGCCGGTGATTGGCCGCCTGTGTGCCTTTCCTGAGCTACAGTTCAGGCGGCCAATCACCGGTGAGGAGGCGGAGCCGAGCAGCCGCACGAACATCCAGTGGCCGAACTGAAGGAGACGCCGCGCTTCCTGGACCGGATCGTCGTGGGACTGGATCCAGGTAAGAGACATCAGCCCCTGCAAACCCCTGTACTTAATGCCGCAGCCCCCCTAACATGTGTACCGGCGTATAAGACGACCCCCGACTTTTGAGAAGATTTTCAAGGGTCAAAAAGTCGTCTTATACGCCGGCAAATACGGTAAATATTCTTTTCAGATTTTTTTCTGTTTATTTCTTTTTTTCTATTATTTGTTTTCTTCTTTAATTTTTTTTCATCTTAACCGCTTTCCCGATCGCAGATATATTGGGGTGCGCAAAATCACATATATATACATGAGTTTGCATCTCCGGGGAGGCGGTGCACGTGAGCCGCGTGCGCCCCCTACGCGCACCGCTATTCGCAGCCTCGGGTGTCAGTTGGCCGGTGATTACTTGCCGGTACCCGGTGATCACCAAGTATTGTTGTAAATAATTGTGGGGGAAAAAAGGACATAAATTGAATTTGGGTGCAGCGTTGCATGACCGTGCAATTGTCAGTTAAAGTACGTATGTAAACAATACAGATCTCTCACCTGTCAGCTCCAGCACACTGCTTTGTATGGCTCTGCATGGCAGTTTGTGTACAGTGGAGAGCACAGACACAGCACACAGCCTCATAGTAAGTCCTCACCAGGGGCGGACTGACAACTCATGGGGCCCCCGGGCAATAGGGGATCATGGGGCCCCTGTGTCCTTGCCCAAACTCAAAAAAGCCTATGAAAAAGGTACCAGGGTCATCTCATGGGGCCCCCTACTGACCCCGGGCCCTCGTTTCCAAATGGTAAGTCCGCCCCTGGTCCTCACGCACACGGGATGTTTTTACAGCAGCTGTTTTTGACTTTTGACGTTTTTTGACGTTTTTTCTTTTAAACTCCCCAGCATGTTAGCTTTTTTTTTCATAGCGCAAAACAATAAAAAACACTTGAAAGAAAGCTCAGTTTGTGGGAAAAAAAGGATGTAAATTTCATTTGGGTGCAGTGTTGCATGACCGCGCAATTGCCAGTTAAAGTACGTATGTAAACAATACAGATCTCTCACCTGTCAGCTCCAGCACACTGCTTTGTATGGCTCTGCATGGCAGTGTGTGTACAGTGAAGAGCACAGACACAGCACACAGCCTCATAGTAGGTCCTCACGCACACGGGACGTTTTTACAGCGGCTGTTTTTGGCTTTTCACATTTTTTTACTTTTTTTCTCCATCCAGTAACCCCCCCCCCCCCCCCCCGGCATGTTCTCCTAGGTGTCCATACACACAGAGACTGGAATCAACGTTTTTTGGCTGAAAAAAAACCCAGAACTAGCGGGCTTCTAGAGGAGATTTTAGCTGTAAAAATGCTCTAACGCTGAAAAACGCGGCAAACTGCGGTACAAACACCACAAACCGGCGTTTTGGACTTTTTGTTGACCAAAACAAAACAATTTTTTTGCAAAAAAATTTTAAAAAATGCAAACGCACAAAAACACGAGGAAACGCAGCTAAAGGCTAATGTAAAAACACAAAAAAAGCTAAAAAACCTCACGTTTTTAATGTGACCAGCGTTATCAAAATGCCCCCCCCCCCCGCCCCCCAGTGTGCATGGAGCCGGACTAGCGGGCTTGTAGAGAGTTTTTTAGCTGTAAAAATGCTGTAACGCTGAAAAACTCGTCAAAACGCTGTAAAACATGATAAATCGCGGCATACTGGCATTTTTGGACTTTTTTTTACCACAAATGGTGCTGAAAAACACAAATGCGGAAAAACGCAGGAAAATGCAGCAAAACGCGGCTAAACGCTAATGCAAAAATGCAAAAAAAAAGCTGAAAAACTCAGGTTTTTAAACAGCAAAACGCAGTAAATCATGGCTGTTTTTTGGATGTTTTTCTGACCAAACAATTGGGGAGGGTAAGAAAACGCTAAAAAACACAAATGTGAAAAAATGCAGCAAAACGCTAATGTAAAAATGCTAAAAGACGTTTTTAATGTGACTGTGACTAACGTTACCAGCGTTTTTAAAACGCCCCCCCCCCCCCCCAAGTGTGCATGGAGCATCGAACAGCACACAGGTAACCCTTTGATCCCCCCAGATGTTAACCTCTTCCTGCCCAGTGCCATTAGTACAGTGTCTTTGCTTTTTATTAGCACTGATCCCTGTGTTGGTGTCACTGGGGAAGTCAGTGACACCAAGTCAGTCCCCCCCCCCCCCAGTGTCAAAATGTCCGCCGCAGTCCTGCTATAAGTCACTGATTGTCGCCATTCTTAGTAAAAAAAAAAAAAAATTCCAGTATCTATACCGCCATTTGTAGACGCTATAACTGTCATGTCAACCAATTAATTTATACATATCGGGATTTATTTTTTTAGCGAAGACACGGAGCGGAATACATTTTGGGCGAAATTTACGGCGAAATTAGATTTTTTATTTTTTTTACTGGACGTGTTTAATAGCAAAAAGTAAAAAATATCGTTTTTTTTCTCAAAATCATTATCAGCGCATACAGAAGTCACCAACTGTCTGCAGAGTCAATAGCTAAAGACCTCCAAACTTGGTGTGGCCTTCAGATGAGCCCAACAACAGTGTGTAGAGAGCTTCATGGAATGGGTTTCCATGGCCGAGCAGCTGCATCCAAGCCTTCCATCACCAAGTGCAATGCAAAGCGTCGGATGCCGTGGTGTAAAGCACGCCGCCACTGGACTCTAGAGCAGGGGAGACGTGTTCTCTGGAGGGACCAATCATGCTTCTCTGTCTGGCAATCTGATGGACGTGTCTGGGTTTGGCGGTTGCCAGGAGAATGGTACTTGCCTGACTGCATTGTGCCAAGTGTAAAGTTTGGTGGAGGGGGGATTATGGTGTGGGGGTGTTTTTCAGGGGTTGGGCTTGGACCCCTAGTTCCAGTGAAGGAAACTCTTAAGGCGACATTTTGGACAACTTTGTGGGAGGAGTTTGGGGATGGCCCCTTCCTGTTCCAACATGACTGCCCACCAGTGCACAAAGCAAGGTCCATAAAGACATGGAGGAGCCAGTTTGGGGTGGAGGAACTTGACTGTCCTGCACAGAGTCCTGACCTCAACCCCATAGAACACCTTTGGGATGAATTAGAGCGGAGACTGCGAGCCAGGCCTCCTCCCCCGACATCAGTGCCTGACCTGACAAATGTGCTTCTGGAAGAATGGTCCAACCTTCCCATAGACACCCTCCTAAACCTTGTGGACGGCCTTCCCAGAAGAGTTGAAGCTGTTATAGCTGCAAAGGGCGGGGCCAACTCAATATTGAACCCTACGGACCAAGACTGGGGGGCCATTAAAGGTCATGTGTGTGGAAAGGGCGGGGCCAACTCAATACTGAACCCTACGGACTAAGACTGGGGGGCCATTAAAGGTCATGTGCGTGGAAAGGGCGGGGCCAACTCAATACTGAACCCTACGAACTAAGACTGGGGGGCTATTAAAGGTCATGTGGGTGGAAAGGCGGGGACAATACTTGGGGCAATATATTGTATATACGGGGGGCGGGGACAATACTTGGGGCAATATATTGCATATATGGGGGGGCGGGGACAATACTTGGGGCAATATTGTGTATATACGGGGGGGGACAATACTTGGGGCAATATGTTGTATATACGGGGGGCAGGGACAATGCTTGGGGCAATATTGTGTATATACGGGGGGGTGGGGACAATACTTGGGGCAATATAGTGTACATACGGGGGGTGGGGACAATACTTGGGGCAATATATTGTATATACGGGGGGCGGGGACAATACTTGGGGCAATATATTGTATATACGGGGGGGCAGGGACTATACTTGGGGCAATATATTGTATATATGGGGGGGCGGGGACAATACTTGGGGCAATATAGTGTATATACGGGGGGCGGGGACAATTCTTGGGGCAATATAGTGTATATACGGGGGGGCGGGGACAATACTTGGGGCAATATATTGTATATATGGGGGGTGGGGACAATACTTGGGGCAATATATTGTATATACGGGGGGGCGGGGACTATACTTGGGGCAATATATTGTATATACGGGGGGGGACAATACTTGGGGCAATATAGTGTATATACGGGGGGCGGGGACAATACTTGGGGCAATATAGTGTATATACGGGGGCGGGAACAATACTTGGGGCAATATAGTGTATATACGGGGGGCGGGGACAATACTTGGGGCAATATATTGTATATACGGGGGGGCGGGGACTATACTTGGGGCAATATATTGTATATACGGGGGGCGGGGACAATACTTGGGGCAATATATTGTATATACGGGGGGCGGGGACAATACTTGGGGCAATATATTGTATATACGGGGGGCGGGGACAATACTTGGGGCAATATATTGTATATACGGGGGGCGGGGACAATACTTGGGGCAATATAGTGTATATACGGGGGGGACAATACTTGGGGCAATATAGTGTATATACGGGGGGCGGGGACAATACTTGGGGCAATATAGTGTATATACGGGGGCGGGGACAATACTTGGGGCAATATAGTGTATATACGGGGGGGCGGGGACAATACTTGGGGCAATATATTGTATATACGGGGGGGCGGGGACTATACTTGGGGCAATATATTGTATATACGGGGGGCGGGGACAATACTTGGGGCAATATTGTGTATATACGGGGGGGGACAATACTTGGGGCAATATATTGTATATACGGGGGGCGGGGACAATACTTGGGGCAATATTGTGTATATACGGGGGGGTGGGGACAATACTTGGCGCAATATAGTGTACATACGGGGGGTGGGGACAATACTTGGGGCAATATATTGTATATACGGGGGGCGGGGACAATACTTGGGGCAATATATTGTATATACGGGGGGGCAGGGACTATACTTGGGGCAATATATTGTATATATGGGGGGGCGGGGACAATACTTGGGGCAATATAGTGTATATACGGGGGGCGGGGACAATTCTTGGGGCAATATAGTGTATATACGGGGGGGCGGGGACAATACTTGGGGCAATATATTGTATATACGGGGGGCGGGGACAATACTTGGGGCAATATATTGTATATACGGGGGGCGGGGACAATACTTGGGGCAATATATTGTATATATGGGGGGTGGGGACAATACTTGGGGCAATATATTGTATATACGGGGGGGCGGGGACTATACTTGGGGCAATATATTGTATATACGGGGGGGGACAATACTTGGGGCAATATAGTGTATATACGGGGGGCGGGGACAATACTTGGGGCAATATAGTGTATATACGGGGCGGGGACAATACTTGGGGCAATATAGTGTATATACGGGGGGCGGGGACAATACTTGGGGCAATATATTGTATATACGGGGGGGCGGGGACTATACTTGGGGCAATATATTGTATATACGGGGGGCGGGGACAATACTTGGGGCAATATATTGTATATACGGGGGGCGGGGACAATACTTGGGGCAATATATTGTATATACGGGGGGCGGGGACAATACTTGGGGCAATATAGTGTATATACGGGGGGGACAATACTTGGGGCAATATAGTGTATATACGGGGGGCGGGGACAATACTTGGGGCAATATATTGTATATACGGGGGGGCGGGGACTATACTTGGGGCAATATATTGTATATACGGGGGGCGGGGACAATACTTGGGGCAATATATTGTATATACGGGGGGCGGGGACAATACTTGGGGCAATATATTGTATATACGGGGGGCGGGGACAATACTTGGGGCAATATAGTGTATATACGGGGGGCGGGGACAATACTTGGGGCAATATAGTGTATATACGGGGGGGCGGGGACAATACTTGGGGCAATATCGTGTATATACGGGGGGCGGGGACAATACTTGGGGCAATATAGTGTATATACGGGGGGCGGGGACAATACTTGGGGCAATATATTGTATATACGGGGGGCGGGGACAATACTTGGGGCAATATATTGTATATACGGGGGGCGGGGACAATACTTGGGGCAATATAGTGTATATACGGGGGGCGGGGACAATACTTGGGGCAATATAGTGTATATACGGGGGGGCGGGGACAATACTTGGGGCAATATCGTGTATATACGGGGGGCGGGGACAATACTTGGGGCAATATCGTGTATATACGGGGGGCGGGGACAATACTTGGGGCAATATATTGTATATACGGGGGGCGGGGACAATACTTGGGGCAATATATTGCATACTTGTACAATTACTGACAGGTTCCCTTTAAGGAACGCCAGGAGTGACTCTCCCGCCCTTCAGATACAAGTCACCTATGACAGCGGCTCACGGACTCATCTACACCCCGATTACCGCAAAGTGACACCTAAAAAACCCCGAAATGTCTGTAAATGACACCAAATCCATCATCTGACTTGTAAGAGACGAGTCATTTCTGCTCCATAATTGATATTTTCCTAAATCTCTAATTTGGGCTCGGTGCTCCGGCGGTGCTCCGGTGGTGCTCCGGCGCTCCTCCATCGGAGGGTAATTACACCTTCTATCTGATGCCATCAGTGTCTGTGAAACCCCCAGAGTCAGCCGTTGTCTCTCTCATCAGGTCCGGCACAGATGATTGATGCCGCAGTTACCTGAATGTGACACCCACCCCACAGTGCAGCCGCCCACCCCATCTTCCTGACAAGGACATCCTTACATGGCGAGCACTGGCCAATTTGTCAGACCCTGAAATGTTCACCGTGAACCGCCCCGACCGCCTACGAAGACACTGAGCGATTTATCCGTCCTTTCACTCTCAGAGATGTCATAGTCTCATGGTACCCGGCGTGCGTTCAGGGGGTTGGAATTCTGAGCTATCGTTATCGGTAGGGATGAGCGAAACGGGCAAAGTTGGGTTTGCAGGAACTTTGAAGAACACGGCACCGCCATGGGGTACATACACTCACCGGCCATGGGGTACATACACTCACCGCCATGGGGTACATACACTCACCGCCATGGGGTACATACACTCACCGCCATGGGGTACATACACTCACCGGCCATGGGGTACATACACTCATCGGCATGGGGTACATACACTCACCGGCATGGGGTACATACACTCTCCGGCCATGGGGTACATACACTCACCGGCCATGGGGTACAAACACTCACCGGCCATGGGGTACATACACTCACCGGCCATGGGGTACATACACGGCACCACCATGGGGTACATACACTCACCGGCCATGGGGTACATACACTCACCGGCCATGGGGTACATACACTCACCGACCATGGGGTACATACATGGCACCACCATTAGGTACATACACTCACCGGCCATGGGGTACATACACGGCACCACCATGGGGTACATACACTCACCGGCCAAGGGGTACATACACTCACCAGCCATGGGGTACATACACTCACCAGCCACGGGGTACATACACTCACCGACCGTGGGGTACATACACTCACAGGCCATGGGGTACATACACTCACAGGCCATGGGGTACATACACTCACCAGCCACGGGGTACATACACTCACAGGCCACGGGGTACATACACTCACAGGCCACGGGGTACATACACTCACCGGCCATGGGGTACATACACTCACCACCATGGGGTACATACACTCACCGACCGTGGGGTACATACACGGCACCACCATGGGGTACATACACTCACCAGCCATGGGGTACATACACTCATCGGCCATGGGGTACATACACTCACAGGCCATGGGGTACATACACGGCACCACCATGGGGTACATACACTCACCGCCATGGGGTACATACACTCACCGGCCATGGGGTACATACACTCACCGGCCATGGGGTACATACACTCACCAGCCATGGGGTACATACACTCACCGGCCATGGGGTACATACACTCACCGGCCATGGGGTACATACACTCACCAGCCATGGGGTACATACACTCACCAGCCATGGGGTACATACACTCACAGGCCATGGGGTACATACACAGCACCACCATAGGGTACATACACTCACCGGCCATGGGGTACATACACGGCACCACCATGGGGTACATACACTCACCGGCCATGGGGTACATACACTCACCAGCCATGGGGTACATACACTCACCGGCCATGGGGTACATACACTCACCGGCCATGGGGTACATACACTCACCAGCCATGAGGTACATACACTCACCAGCCATGGGGTACATACACTCACAGGCCATGGGGTACATACACAGCACCACCATAGGGTACATACACTCACCGGCCATGGGGTACATACACGGCACCGACCATGGGGTACATACACTCACCGGCCATGGGGTACATACACTCACCGGCCATGGGGTACATACACTTACCAGCCATGGGGTACATACACTCACCGGCCATGGGGTACATACACTCACCGGCCATGGGGTACATACACTCACCGACCATGGGGTACATACACGGCACCACCATGGGGTACATACACTCACCGACCATGGGGTACATACACTCACCGACCGTGGGGTACATACACTCACCGACCATGGGGTACATACACGGCACCACCATGGGGTACATACACTCACCGCCATGGGGTACATACACTCACCGGCCATGGGGTACATACAATCATCAGCCATGGGGTACATACACTCACCGCCATGGGGTACATACACTCACCGCCATGAGGTACATACACTCATCAGCCATGGGGTACATACACGGCACCGCCATGGGGTACATACACTCACCGCCATGGGGTACATACACTCATCGGCCATGGGGTACATACACTCATCGGCCATGGGGTACATACATGGCACCGCCATGGGGTACATACACTCACCGGCCATGGGGTACATACACTTACCAGCCATGGGGTACATACACTTACTGGCCATGGGGTACATACACTCACCGACATGGGGTACATACACTCACCGACCATGGGGTACATACACGGCACCACCATGGGGTACATACACTCACCAGCCATGGGGTACATACACTCACCGGCCATGGGGTACATACACTCACCGACCGTGGGGTACATACACTCACCAGCCATGGGGTACATACACTCACCGACCATGGGGTACATACACTCACCGGCCATGGGGTACATACACTCACCGGCCATGGGGTACATACACTCACCGGCCATGGGGTACATACACTCACCGGCCATGGGGTACATACACTCACCGGCCATGTGGTACATACACTCATCGGCCATGTGGTACATACACTCATCGGCCATGGGGTACATACACTCATCGACCATGGGGTACATACACTCAGCAGCCATGGGGTACATACACGGCACCACCATGGGGTACATACACTCATCGGCCATGGGGTACATACACTCACCGACCGTGGGGTACATACACTCACCGACCATGGGATACATACGCGGCACCACCATGGGGTACATACACTCACCAGCCATGGGGTACATACACTCACCAGCCATGGGGTACATACACTCACCAGCCATGGTGTACATACACTCACCAGCCATGGGGTACATACACTCACCAGCCATGGGGTACATACACTCACCAGCCATGGGGTAAATACACTCACCGGCCATGGGGTACATACACTCACCGGCCATGGGGTACATACACTCACCGGCCATGGGGTACATACACTCATCGGCCATGGGGTACATACACTCAGCAGCCATGGGGTACATACACTCATCGGCCATGGGGTACATACACTCATCGACCATGGGGTACATACACTCACCGCCATGGGGTACATACACGGCACCACCATGGGGTACATACACTCATCGGCCATGGGGTACATACACTCACCGCCATGGGGTACATACACTCACCGCCATGGGGTACATACACTCACCAGCCATGGGGTACATACACGGCACCACCATGGGGTACATACACTCACCGCCATGGGGTACATACACTCACCAGCCATGGGGTACATACACTCACCGCCATGGGGTACATACACTCACCGCCATGAGGTACATACACTCACCGCCATGGGGTACATACACTCACCGGCCATGGGGTACATACACTCACCGCCATGGGGTACATACACTCATCAGCCATGGGGTACATACACTCACCGCCATGGGGTACATACACTCACCGGCCATGGGGTACATACACTCACCGCCATGGGGTACATACACTCACCGCCATGGGGTACATACACTCACCGGCCATGGGGTACATACACTCACCGCCATGGGGTACATACACTCACCGCCATGGGGTACATACACTCATCAGCCATGGGGTACATACACTCACCGCCATGGGGTACATACACTCACCGCCATGGGGTACATACACTCACCGCCATGGGGTACATACACTCATCAGCCATGGGGTACATACACTCATCAGCCATGGGGTACATACACTCACCGCCATGGGGTACATACACTCATCAGCCATGGGGTACATACACTCACCGCCATGGGGTACATACACTCACCGCCATGGGGTACATACACTCACCGCCATGGGGTACATACACTCATCAGCCATGGGGTACATACACTCACCGCCATGGGGTACATACACTCACCGCCATGGGGTACATACACTCACCGCCATGGGGTACATACACTCACCGCCATGGGGTACATACACTCATCGGCCATGGGGTACATACACTCACCGGCCATGGGGTACATACACTCACCGGCCATGAGGTACATACACTCACCGGCCATGGGGTACATACAATCACCGCCATGGGGTACATACACTCACCAGCCATGGGGTACATACACTCACCGCCATGGGGTACACACACTCACGGCCATGGGGTACATACACTCACCGCCATGGGGTACACACACTCACGGCCATGGGGTACATACACTCACCGCCATGGGGTACACACACTCACGGCCATGGGGTACATACACTCACCGCCATGGGGTACATAAACTCACCGACCATGGGGTACATACACTCACCGGCATGGGGTACATACACTCACCAGCCATGGGGTACATACACTCACCAGCCATGGGGTACATACACTCACCGGCATGGGGTACATACACTCACCGCCATGGGGTACATACACGGCACCACCATGGGGTACATACACTCACCGCCATGGGGTACATACACAGCACCGGCTACTTTATTAGGTCCAATGGCTTGGTAACACAAATTTCTAATCAGCCAATCACACGGCAGCAACTCAATGCATTTAGGCATCTAGACGTTGTGAAGACGACTTGCTGAAGTTCAAATCGAGCCTCAGAATGGGGAAGGAAGGGGATTTAAGTGACTTTGAGCATGACATGGTTGTTGCCTTTATTTGTGACCAATAAACCTGTGAAAAGTGTGGCGGCATTTGTATTCGGCCCCCCGGAGTCAGTACTTTGTAGGACCCCCTTTGGCTGCCATTCCAGCTGCAAGTCTTTTTGGGGATGTCTCTTTGCACATCTAGAGAGGGACAGCAAAGAACGGGCAGAATCCCTCAAGCTGTCAGATTGGATGGAGAGCGTCTGGGAACAGCAATTTTCAGGTCTGGCCACAGATTCTCCATGGGATTTGGGTCTGGACTGTGACTGGGCCATTCTAACACATGAAGATGCTTTGATCGGAACCATTCCATTGTAGGTCTGGCTGGATGTTTCGGGTCGTTGTCCTGCTGGAAGGGGAACCTCCACCCCGGTCTCAGGTCTTCTGCAGACTCCAACAGATATTCTTCTAAGATTGCCCTATATTTGGCTCCATCCATCTTCCCATCAACTCTGACCAGCTTCCCTGTCCCTGCTGAAGAAAAGCCTCCCCACCACATGATGCCACCACCATGTTTCACAGTGGGGATGGTGTGTTCAGGGGGATGGGCAGTGTTAGTTTTCTGCCACACATAGTGTTTTGCTTTTAGGCCAAAAAGTTGAATTTTGGTCTCCACTGACCGGAGGACCTTCTTCCACATGTTTGCTGTGTCCCCCACATGGCTTCTCACAAACTGCAAACAGGACTTCTTATGGCTTTCCTCCAACAATGGCTTCCTTCTTGTCACTCTTCCATAAAGGCCAGATTTGTGGAGTGCACGACCAGGGGAGGACTGACAACTCATGGGGCCCCCGGCCAATAGGGGATCATGGGGCCCCTGTGTCCTTGCCCAAACTCAAAAAAGCCTATGAAAAAGGTATCAGGGGCATCTCATGGGGCCCCCTACTGACCCTACAGTGCCCGAGTTTCCAAATGGTCAGTCCGTCCCTGTGCATGACTAATAGTTGTCCTGAGGACAGATTCCCCCCCCGAGCTGTGATCTCTGCGGCTCCTCCAGGGTTCCCATGAGCCTCTTGGCTGCTTCTCTGATGAATGCTCTCCTTGCCCAGCCGGTCAGTTTAGGTGGACGGCCATGTCTTGGTAGGTTGGCAGTTGTGCCGTACTCTTTCCATTTTTGGATGATGGATTGAACAGTGCTCCGTGAGATGGTCAAAGCTTGGGAGATTTGTTTTATAACCTATCCCTGCTTTAAACTTCTCCACAACTTTATCCCTGACCTGTCAGGTGTGTTCCTTGGCCTTCGTGGTGCTGTTTGTTCACTAATGTTCTCTAACAAACCTCTGAGGGCTTCACAGAACAGCTGGAGTTATACTGAGATCACATGACACACAGGGGGACTCTATTTGACTTCTGAAGGCAATTGGTTCCACTAGATTTTAGTTAGGGGTATCAGAGTAAAGGGGGCTGAGTACAAATGCCGCCACACTTTTCAGATATTTATTGGTCACAAATGTTGAAAACCATTTCTCATTTTCCTTCCACTTCACAATGATGTGCCACTTGGTGTCGGTCTATCACATCCAATCCCAATAAAATACATTGACGGTCAGGGGCGGACTGACAACTCATGGGGCCCCTGGGCAATAGGGGATCATGGGGCCCCTGTGTCCTTGCCCAAAACTCAAAAAAGCCTATTAAAAAGGTACCAGGGGCATCTCATGGGGCCCCCTACTGACCCCGGGCCCTCGGGCAGTGCCCGAGTTTCCAAATGGCCAGTCCGCCCCTGTTGATGGTTCTGGTGGTCACATGACAACACGGGGGACATTTCAAGGGGTGTGAAGACTTTTTCAAGGCGTTGTATATTGTGACATGTCTGGGATTTATTCACAGACCCGTGAAAAGCTCACAGAAGATCGACTTTAAACAGGACGGACTTTTTTTGTGCATCTCCGGCGGTTTATGCAGTGTCACCGTCGGGTCTGGTGTCACCGGCACATCTCTGGTTCCTAATGAGGGGATAGGTTGCATCCTTTGAAGATCCTTTTTCTGATCTGTAAAAGTTGCAGCAAAGTCAAACTGGTGACTGTGGCTATAGCAACCTGCGCAAGGAAAATTTAATTGACATTTGACGCCGGGGCTAGAAAAACAGTTTCTGAGAAAAGTGTCCATAGCAACTGCTGCGACCGCGTTCCTTTTCTTCTTTATTTATTTCTTTTCTTCTTTTATCTTTTTTTTTTTTTGGATTCGGTGTCATCCGAAGCGGCTGGTTGCTATGGGCAGCCAGGTTTGCATGAATTTTCCTACTCAAGATTTGTTATCCTCGTGGGCTGGAATCGATCGCTCTTCTCAGGTGCTGAAAGCTCCAGCAAGCGATCAATCAATCAGCGAGTCTTTCATTCTGTCCAGGAAAGTCTGAAGCGGCGCTAAAGTCAGAGCGTTCACCTTTCAGCTGAATGAAATCCAATGAAGTCGGATTCTGTGGAGCAGATAATTAACAAGTTCTTGTCATAGTATGATGCACTGTGCAACCTCCCTCTCACGCTCCAGTGTGGGGGTTCTCTGAGCTTAGGGAGGGGGTGGGGCTGGAACCAGGGAACACACTGGATGCATTTTTACATTCTCAATTTTTGGGGGGTGAAAATTAAAGGCATACTAAAGGGGGTGTAGGAGATGCTCCCCCGGACAATGGCAGTTCAGAGTGAGGGGAAGCCTTCCCAGCCCCCAATATATGACAGAGCCGAGAGAAGGACTTCCCCCACTCCAAGCTGCTCCAGTTTAGGGATGGGGAGTCCTTTCCTAGAGGTATGTACTGTGAAGGGGTTTGGACAGGGGCGGACTGACAACTCATGGGGCCCCCGGGCAATAGGGGATCATGGGGCCCCTGTGTCCTTGCCCAAACTCACAAAATCCTATGAAAAAGGTACCAGGGGCATCTCATGGGGCCCCCTACTGACCCCGGGCCCTCGGACAGTGCCCGAGTTTCCAAATGGTCAGTCCACCCCTGGGTGGGGAGGTGGCAGTGTTGTCCGTGCGCTGGGGGTCTGTACTGTGGGGGGTGACTATACTGAGGGGTCTATACTGGGGAGGGAGTTCTGTACTGTGAGGGTGACTGTCCTGAGGGGTCTGTACTGGAATGAGGGGGGCTTATACTGGGGGGGGTCTGTACTGGGGGATGTCTATATTTAGGGGTCTGTGCTAAGAATTGAATGTCTGTACTGCGGGGTCTGTTCTGGGGGTTGTCTGTACTGAGGAGGAAGTTCTGTACTGGGGGGTGACTATACTAAGGGTTTTGTACTGGGGGAATTTGTACTGAGGAGTTTGTGCTGGGGGGTGGGTGTCTGTACTGGGAAGGGGGGTCTGTACTGGGGGGAGGGTGACTGTCCTGATCGGTCTGTATGGGGGGGGGGGGGTCTGTACTGGGGAGATGTCTATATTTAGGGGTCTGTGCTAAGAATTGAGTGTCTGTACTGAGAGGTCTGTGCTGGGGGTGTCTGTACTAAGGAGCCTATACTGGGGAGAGTTCTGTACTGGGGGGTACCTACCCTGAGGGTTTTGTGTTGGGGGGTTGACCGTACTGAGGGGGTCTATACTGGGCAGGGAGTTCTGTACTTGGTGGTGACTATCCTAAGGGTTTTGTACTGAGGGATGACTGTACTGAGGGGTCTGTACTGGGGGGTATCTGTACTGAGGGGTCTGTACTGGGGGGGTATCTGTACTGAGGGGTCTGTACTGGGGAGTATCTGTACTGAGGGGTCAGTACTGGGGGGTATCTGTACTGAGGGGTCTGTACTGGGGGGTATCTGTACTGAGGGGTCTGTACTGGGGGGAGGGTGTCTGTACTGGGAAGGGGGATCTGTACTGGGGGGAGGATGACCTTCCTCAGAGGTCTGCATGGGGGGGGGCTGTACTGGTGTGCTGGGCAGGACCCCCCCCAGCATCCCCCTGGGACTCCCCCATACATCGTGCTTGGTGGGACCCCCCCCCATACATCGCACTGGGCAGGACCCCCCAGCACCCCCCTGGTATCCCCCCATACATCGTGCTGGGCAGGAACCCCTCATACATTGTACTGGGCAGGACCCCCCCCGGCACCCCCCTGGGACCTCCCCATACATCGCGCTGGGCAGGACCCCCCCGCACCCCCCTGGGACCCCCCATACATTGTGCTGGGCAGGACCCCGCAATACATTGTCCTGGGCAGGACCCCCCCCAGCATCCCTCTGGGACTCCCCCATACATCGCACTGGGCAGGACCCCCCCTGGCACCCCCCCATACATCGTGCTGGGCAGGACCCCCACATACATTGTCCTGGGCAGGACCCCCCCGACACCCCTCTGGGACCTCCCCATAAATTGCGCTGGGCAGGACCCCCCCTGGCACCCCCTGGGACCCCGCATACATCGTGCTTGGCGGGACCCCCCCATACATTGTGCTGGGCAGGACCCCGCCATACATTGTCCTGGGCAGGACCCCCCGGCACCCCCCTGGGACCCCCCCATACATCGTGCTGGGCATGACCCCCCCATACATTGTCCTGGGCAGGACCCCTCCGTCACCCCCCTGGGACCCCCCCATACATTGTCCTGGGCAGGACTTCCCCCCCGTCACCCCCCTGGGACCCCCCCATACACTGTCCTGGGCAGGACCCCCCGGCACCCCCCTGGGACCCCCCCATACATCGTGCTGGGCAGCACCCCCCCATACATTGTCCTGGGCAGGACTTCCCCTCCGTCACCCCCCTGGGACCCCCCCATACACTGTCCTGGGCAGGACCCCCGGCACCCCCCTGGGACCCCCCCATACATCGTGCTGGGCAGCACCCCCCCATACATTGTCCTGGGCAGGACTTCCCCCCCGTCACCCCCCTGGGACCCCCCCATACACTGTCCTGGGCAGGACCCCCCTGGGACCCCCCCCGGCACCCCCCTGGGACCCCCCATACACTGTCCTGGGCAGGACCCCCCCGGCACCCCCCTGGGCCCCCCCATCATGCTATGTCTCTGTGTGGACTCGCAGTGTATGGGTTTACTATATATAGCAGAATATTAATATAAAATGGGATTTGGAGTCGCAGAGAAGAATGAATCACAGAGGAGCCGCGGAGCTTCTACTGGAGATGAAGGAAATTCTATTTCTTCTTTGTTTCCATCTTCCTCCGGGTGCTGTGAGGCGATCTAGAGGAGAAGGGGGGGGGGCGGTAAATGAGTGCTCCTGGACTGCCGAGCGGAGCGGACACAAGAATGAGCGAAAATGTTTTTCCATAAATGTATTTCTGAAGAAAAGACGCTGCGTGGCTATTTGTGTGATTGGGGCGACATCGAATGTTCTCCTTCTAATTCCTTGACAGGTCGAATGTTATTCATTCATAAAATATAGAGCTGTTGAGGGAAAATCCCACATTATGGTAACTAGGGGGAGCCGACGATCGCAGGAATGGTGTATTCCACCAATAGAATTGTCATCAGAAAGGGAAATAAAAGGGTAAATCCGACATTGTGAGCTACCAGAATGGAGGAGTCCTTCGGTGGGGACACTTATCTCCGGGACGAATGTCTCCGAGGGGATTTCCTCACACTTCCTGTGGAGTTTCCAGGACAGGAAGTGACGGGGGACACGGAGGTGTTAATTCTCCTCTAACCTAAGATATAAATAATTCGGGTTGCAGCTAAGATAGGAGCTTCCATACGGAAACATCGATTGCCCTACGCAGGTCATATATTGCTGAGCCATGATTCCAGGGACTCTAAACTGATGACCTGTAGGGGCCTTCTTGATGTAAGGGGGACTCTGATGTAAGGGGGACTCTGATGTATGGAGGACTCTAATGTAAGGGGGAAAGCTGATATAAAGGGGAGCTCTGATGTATGGTGGACTCTGATGTATGGAGGACTCTGATGTAAGGGGGAGTCTGATGTAAGGGGGACTCTGATGTAAGGGGGACTCTGATGTGGGAACTTTGATGTAAGGGAGAACTCTGATGGGAGCCCTGATGTAAGGGGGTAGTTTGATAGGGACTTGGATGTAAAAAGGACTCTGATGTAAGGGGGAAAGCTGATATAAAGGGGAGCTCTGATGTATGTTAGACTCTGATGTATGAGGGACTCTGATGTATGGGGAACTCTGATGTATGGGGGACTCTGATGTATGGGGGACTCTGATGTATGGGGGACTCTGATGTAAGGGGTATTACTCATGGGGACTTTGATGTAAGAGGGAACTCTGATGGCAACCCTGATGTAAGGGGGTAGTTTGATAGGAACTTGAATGTAAGAAGGACTCTGATGTAAAGGGGAACTCTGATGTAAAGGGGGACTCTGATGTATGGTAGACGCTGATGTAAGGGGTGCTTCTGATGGGGACTTTGATGTAAGGGGGAACTCTGCTATAAAGGGGAGTTCTGATGTATGTTGGACTCTGATGTAAGGGGTGCTGCTGATGGAGACTTTGATGTAAGGAGGACTCTAATGTAAGGGGGAACGCTGCTGTAAGGTGGGGGATTCTAATGTTAGAGGAGATTCTAGAGTAAGGGGAACTCTGATGGGGACTCTGATGTAAGGGGGTAGTCTGATGGAAAACCTGATGTACGGTGACTCTGATATATAAGGGGAGGGGGGGGGGGGCTCTGATGTAAAGGTGGACTTGATGGAGAAACTGATATAAGGGGAATTGTAATGTTAGGGGAGACTCTGATGTAAGGGGAGAGCCTTATGTGGAATAAGAAGGGGGCTCCGATGTGACGGAGGACTTTAATGGGAACTCTGATGTAAGGGGGGACTTTGATAGGGACTCTGATGTAAGGAGGGACTCTGATAGGGGAACTCTGATGTAAGGGGAGAGCCTTATGTGGAACTAAATGAGGTTCCAATGTGATGGAGGACTTTAATGGGAACTGTGATGTAAGGGGGGACTCTGATAGGGACCCTGATGTAAGGGGGGACTCTGATAGGGACTGCATTGCCCCCTCGCAGTGTTGGGGGGGGGTCCCTGGGGCCCGGAGTGCGGCTTTAAATCACAACGCCTTTATTATGTCCATGTTCCATCGCGGCGATATTTCGGGGCGCGGTCTGCCGAGAGCCGTGATTGGTCCGAGACGAGGATCTCCCCGTCCGGGATGGTTATCATTCCTGCGTCTGTTTATAGCACGGTTGCCAATTAACAGCCGACGGGGCGATAATACGACGCGCAGAGCCCCCCCACCTTAATGAGTCCTCCGGCTGGAATCCGCGTGGGAGCGGGAAGGTGCTGACGACGCACTGCGCCGCGATCGTGTCTCATCCTGCCCGCCGCGTCCTGCCGGAGAGCGTTCGCCCATTAAATCTGTGAAATGCGTTCGGAAAATGAGACGCGTTTCATGTCGCTTCGAACACCTCCGATCTCCGGGGACTGGAGGAGGGGGGAGGGGGGGTGAGATGGGCGGAGCGTCCTCGCGGCCCCTAAAGACGAGAATATCGGACGCTGTAAACAAACCGCGGATCAGATGGAGACGTAATTCTCGGGGAAACGAGGATTTGTAACATTGTATCACTTTGTCAGGAATATGTGCAAAACAAATAACGTCGGGGCGGGATGACGTCTCTGCGTGTCGGGATAATGGCGTGCTTTATTGACGCACTAAAACGCAAAGCGGTGCCATTGATTGGCGCTCCCCTGCATCGTGTGTTTACATGCGCCAAACCGCATGGTGCCGCGGCTCCGCATGATAAAAACTCCTGAACTGCATGAGACACACTCCTGAACCCTGCACCCTATAGAGTACACACTCCTGAACCCTGCACCCTATACAGTACACACTCCTGAACCCTGCACCCTATACGGTACACACTCCTGAACCCTGCACCCTATAGAGTACACACTCCTGAACCCTGCACCCTATACAGTACACACTCCTGAACCCTGCACCCTATACAGTACACACTCCTGAACCCTGCACCCTATAGAGTACACACTCCTGAACCCTGCACCCTATAGAGTACACACTCCTGAACCCTGCACCCTATACGGTACACACCCCTGAACCCTGCACCCTATACGGTACACACTCCTGAACCCTGCACCCTATACGGTACACACTCCAGAACTCGGTGCAACATGCACTCCTGAACCCTGCACCCTGTGCGACAGACACTCCTGAATCCTGCACCCTGTGCGACACACACTCCTGAACCCTGCACCCTATACGGTACACACTCCTGAACCCTGCAACCTATACGGTAAACACTCCTGAACCCTGCACCCTATACGGTACACACTCCTGAACCCTGCACCCTGTGCGACAGACACTCCTGAATCCTGCACCCTGTGCGACAGACACTCCTGAATCCTGCACCCTATACGGTAGACACTCCTGAACCCTGCACCCTATACGGTACACACTCCTCAACCCTGCACCCTATACAGTACACACTCCAGAACTCGGTGCGACAGACACTCCTGAATCCTGCACCCTGTATGACACACACACCTGAACACCACGCAATATGCACTTCTGAACCCTCCACCTTGTGCAACCCACACTCCTGAACCCTGCACTCTGTGCGACATACACTCCTGAACCCTGCACTCTGTGCGACATAGACTCCTGAACCCTGCACTCTGTGCGACAGACACTCCTGAACCCTGCACTCTGTGCGTCATACACTCCTGAACCCTGCACTCTGTGCGTCATACACTCCTGAACCCTGCACTCTGTGCGTCATACACTCCTGCACCCTGCACTCTGTGCGTCATACACTCCTGAACCCTGCACTCTGTGCGACATACACTCCTGAACCCTGCACTCTGTGCGACATACACTCCTGAACCCTGCACTCTGTGCGACATACACTCCTGAACCCTGCACTCTGTGCGTCATACACTCCTGAACCCTGCACTCTGTGCGACATACACTCCAGAATCCTATGAGAAACACACCCTGCACCCCGTGAGGAACACTCTCCTCAACCCTGATGAAGCCCCAAAGCCTACGAAACGCGTTGAAGACCCGCGCCTGTACTCCGCACGGCGGATCGTTTGCCGTTACCAATAACAGAGTACAAATCTGTGACTTCTCTGCGGCGACAGAATGGCGGCGGCGATATTGACTGATATACGTCATTCCGTAGCGTGCGATTGTGAACCGACTCTGCTCGTGTAGGGAGGACATTTCCTTCCCGTTTTTAGTATCTGAGAATATTTCTATTCCTAAAGATTTATTTTCTCAGACGATGGTTGGAGTGACTGTAAGTCGCCCCCCCCCCCCCCCCCGGAGAGTCCCGATCTTCTCCTTTTATTGCAAAGGGCGAGCCAATGATCGTCATCGATCGTCGCAGTCGAATTAAAGCTCGCCGGCCGCTCCGCGCGATATCACGGCTCCTTCCCCCCAAACCGCTGATACGAAATATTTTCTGTCCTTGGAGAAATATTCTCCGTTACTCCTTCCTGCGGCGAGATCCGGATCGCAGCGCGTCCCGCCGTCCGTCCGTAGCGACTTCAGCTGATCCTCAATGGATTGGACAGGATGGCTTAAGGACACAGGAAGCAACATCGAGCGTGGGGGGTGGGGGGGGGGAGCACAGCAAAGCCCCCCCCCCTCGGCTTCTGCATCCCCCTGACTAAGCAGGGGACAAAATCAGCAATTAACCCCTTCCCGTCTGAGAGAAGGAAGCCTGGCAGAGGGAAATGGCGCGGCGCAGGAAGAGACCCCCCCTGACCCCCCCCCGCCGTACGCCGTCATTGGTTGAACCTCAGGCCCGCAGTCTGTACTATATATAAAAAGCAATCCGCCGCATCTATCGCTAATTCACTGTGGCTGACCTGCCCAGTGGGCGAATGAAGCTTCAGCCAGGATCTATGTGGCGGCGCACAAGGACAGTGGCGGCGGAATCCGCGTCCCCGGGTACTGTCATGTGGAGCTCGACGCGGGAGGATCTTGGTTCTTTTTTTCTGCGCTGCCATAAAGGGTTAATTCGCGGATGCGTTCGCGGGATCCGCCATTTTTATTTTATATACTGTCATCGGAAACGTAGGCGTCGATATAAAAAAAAAGGCGGAGCTACGCACATGGAGCCGCTAGACATGTGCAAAACCAAAAAAAAAGTTGTTTTAGTTTCGAAATCGAACAAATTTCGCACAGTCGGATGCGGTAAATTTGTTCGATTCGTTTCGGTCATTCGGATTCAAATTCCATTCAAAAGCATTTTGACCAAATTCGACCAAATTCGAAAAATGTCGTCCGTATTCGAAATTGTTCAACTGAACTTGAGACTGATTTGACAAAATTTGAAAAAAGTCGTTCGAAATCGAAAATATTTTGACCAAATTTGAAAAGTAACGGGGATCGGGGGGGAGGGGACCAGTCTTTAAAGCGCAACTTCCTCTTTTGGGTTGGAGATCCGCTTTAAATTTGTTGTCGGATGTTTGTTCGATTTTGTTTTCGCATTTTTATCGATTCGTTTTTCAAATCGAATTTCTGCCGAATTACGTTTCGTTATTTTGGATTCGTTTACATCCGAATAACAAAAAAATTCAGCCGAAATGCGATTTGAAACGAAACGCACATGTATGCAGGTGGCCTCTGTCCTCAGATCGGTGATGACCGCCATGATGGCGATCGGGTTTTACCTAGGTATCCGAACGCAATTTTGCCAATGTGAATTTGCAGCGCAATGACCGATTTTTGCCTTCGTCTACATTTCATGGAAATTCGATGTTGCGAATTAGTAAAGAAAAAGAAAAGAAAACGTTCCCCTTGAAAGCTGAAAGTGCCACAGTTGTGTGATTGGCTTTGTTTATCACAAAGCCATGAGATTACCTAACATGGGGATCACATGACTTTGTTTATAAACAAAGCTCTAGAATTCGCGTTTTTTTGGCGTGTACTCGGTATATATGTAGAAGTTATTTCACTGCTAGAAGGAATGAGCTAAAAAAAAGAAAAAAAGTTCCGCTTTTCTAAACCTGGAGGGCCATTGCTTGTGACTCTGACACCATTGTGTGACTTGGCTTTGTTTATAGACAAAGCCATGAGGTTGCTGCCTGGTCAACGAAGAGAAAATCAATAGATCATTTGATAAACAAAATTCTCCGTGCGATTTTCTTACAGTGTATTCCTGCCATTAGTGATGACATGACTTTGTAAACAAAGCGGTAGGGTTCGCGCGTTTTGTGTACTTGATGTAGCAAGGCCACGAGATTGGTTGATTTGGTGATGACATGACTTTGTTTATAAACAAAGCACTAGGGTTAGCTTTTTTTGTTTACTTGATTGTTTTCCGTGTAGAAATTATTTTGTCATGTGGCACTGCTAGCAAAAAAAAGTTCCCCTTTGAGGGCCATTGCTTGTGGCTCTGACACCCTGCGTGACTTGGCTTTGTTTATCAACATAGCCACAAGCATACCTAACATGAGATCACATGGCTTTGTTTGCAAACATAGCAGAAGGCTTGGTGTTTTTTTCTCTGTGCCGCTGTGTGACTTGGCTTTGTTTATCAACAAAGCCGGGAGGTTGCTTAACTTGTTGATGACATGACTTTGTTTATAAACAAAGCAGTAGGGTTAGCATTTCTGCGTGTACTCGCTTGTTATCTGTGGTGAAATTATTTTGCCGTGTGGCACTGCAAGGAGAAAGTAGCTTCAAAACTTCCTGTTTGAAACCAGAAGGGCCAGCGCTTGCAGCTCTGACACCGAGTGACTTGGCTTTGTTTATTAACCCCTTCACGCCGGCGCCTCCCGGCCCTTTAAGAGTTTCAGAAGGCGGGAGGCGGGGCGTGGTTTAGGGTCATGTGATCGGGAAAGGTCCTGATTAAAAGAGGAGATCGGGACCTTTCCGTGAGTACCGGACATGTGTGCTGGGAGCGGGCAGGGCGCGCGCTCTCGGCGCATATGTTCTTTTTTAGTAGAACACAAATGTGCGGCCGCTTGGCGTCTAGGCCCAGATCCGGGAGGTCGCACATTTTCGTTCGGCCGGCGTGAAGAGGTTAACAGTCACAAGAATACCTACTATGGGATCACATGGCTTTTTTTACAAATATATCAGAAGAGTTGATGTTTCTTTCTGTGCCACTGTGTGACAATTAGCAACAAAGCCATGAGATTACCCAACATGGAGATCACACAGCTTTGTTTACAAACAAAGTAGTAGGGATAGTGTTCTTTTTCTGTTCTTGCTATATGGCACTGCTAGGAGAAATTAGATTTTAAAAAGTTCCCCTTTAAAGTCAGGAGAGCCACCGCTTGTGGCTCTGACACCCTGCCGCTGTATGACTTGGCTTTGTTTATAAAAAAAAAAATCCCCTTTAAAGCCAGGAGGGGCAGTGCTTGTTGTTGTGACACCCTGTCGCTTCGTGAATTGGCTTTGTTTATCAGCAAAGCCATGATCACATGGCTGTGTTTACAAACAAAGCTGTAGAGTTTAATTTTCTTCCGGTACTTAACTTGATTGTAATCTGTGTAGAAATGATTTTGCCAGGGGGCCCTGCTGGGAGAAATTAGATTTTAAAAAGTTCCCCTTTAAAGTCAGGAGAGCCACTGCTTGTGGATCTGACACCCTGCCGCTGTATGACTTGGCTTTGTTTATAAAAAAAAATCCCCTTTAAAGCCAGGAGGGGAAGTGCTTGTTGCTGTGACACCCTGCGGCTGCGTGAATAGGCTTTGTTTAGCAACAAAGCCATGAGATTACTAACATGGTGATCACATGGCTGTGTTTATAAACAAAGCTGTAGGGTTAGCTTCTTTTTTTTGCGGTATTGTTATCTGTGTCGAAAAAATTTTGGCAGGGGGCCCTGCTGGGAGAAGTTAGCTAAAAAAAAATCCCCATTAAAGCCAGGAGGGGCAGTGCTTGTCGCTGTGACACCCTGCGGCTGCGTGAATTGGCTTTGTTTAGCAACAAAGCCATGAGATTACTAACATGGTGATCACATGGCTGTGTTTATAAACAAAGCTGTAGGGTTAGCTTCTTTTTTTTCCGGTATTGTTATCTGTGTCGAAAAAATTTTGGCAGGGGGCCCTGCTGGGAGAAGTTAGCTAAAAAAAAATCCCCATTAAAGCCAGGAGGGGCAGTGCTTGTCGCTGTGACACCCTGCGGCTGCGTGAATTGGCTTTGTTTAGCAACAAAGCTAAGACATTACTATCACGAGGATCACATGGCTGTGTTTACAAAGTGTTGGGCCGGCAGTGTGCGTACTTGATTGTTATCTGTGGCATTTTACAGGTTTTATTTCTCTTTTTGCTGGCGAGGGGTTCAGGGCAGATAAAAGGAGCGGCCTTAACCCTCGGGCGGGGTTCACATACATGCGGCGCGGTATACCGCATGTGATTTGCGCAGGAACCGCACCGCATTCCCTGCAGATCACATGCGATTTGTATGCGGTGCGATC
Organism: Staurois parvus; assembly: GCF_062004578.1. Classification (NCBI taxonomy): domain Eukaryota; kingdom Metazoa; phylum Chordata; class Amphibia; order Anura; family Ranidae; genus Staurois; species Staurois parvus. The sequence continues at coordinate 4,066 of NW_028321656.1, read as the reverse complement.
GGAGTCGTACGTTTTGTATGGCTCTAGTCGCATCGCGTCCGCACCAAAAAACACGCAGGACCCTTTTTTGGGTCCGCACAAGAATCGGATCGCACGGGTACTCACACCCATGTGATCCGATTCTGCACCTCGCACCGCGTTTTGCGGACCGATTTTGGGGTGTTAACATAACATACTCACCCGCAGCAGATCGCATGAACAGGGTGCGATTCTGATGCGGTGCGGAATTCGCACTGAAAATGCTGAGAATTCTTTCTTTTTTTTTTGTTGCGCCGTGAATACAGGCCTTCTGCTCCCCCCCCCTCGGGTTGTGTAAAGCTCGGATCTCCGGCTGCCAGGAGCATTGTGGCCGTTTCACATCATCAGAGACTGCGAGGTGTCAGCTGTTCTCAGTGCAGCCGGCCCTGTGTAGGAGGAGATCGGAGGGAGCAGAGATTGCACGCGGCGTGTCAGGGAAGAGGACGAATCGCTTTCATTAGAGGCGGTAATGAGGACGGGTCATTATAATGTCGTTATTCGCAATTATCTGTAAAATATGTTGGCGGACGCGGAGGGAAACGCGCGGCGGATTCCACGATTTGTATGTTAATAGAAAATTCACTTTTTCTTCTATCGTGAAAGTAGCAACGCCGGGGCGCCACCGTCTCTGAATGGGGTGGGTGGGCTGGGGGCGCCTCCGTCTCTGAATGTGGAGGGTGGGCTGGGGGCGCCTCCGTCTCTGAATGGGGTGGGTGGGCTAGGGGCACCTCCGTCTCTGAATGTGGAGGGTGGGCTGGGGGCGCCTCCGTCTCTGAATGTGGAGGGTGGGCTGGGGGCACCTCCGTCTCTGAATGTGGAAGGTGGGCTAGGGGCACCTCCGTCTCTGAATGTGGAGGGTGGGCTGGGGGCGCCACCGTCTCTGAATGTGGAGGGTGGGCTAGGGGCACCTCTGTCTCTGAATGGGGTGGGTGGGCTAGGGGCACCTCCGTCTCTGAATGTGGAGGGTGGGCTGGGGGCGCCTCCGTCTCTGAATGTGGAGGGTGGGCTGGGGGCACCTCCGTCTCTGAATGTGGAGGGTGGGCTGGGGGCACCTCCGTCTCTGAATGGGGTGGGTGGGCTGGGGGCACCTCCGTCTCTGAATGGGGTGGGTGGGCTGGGGGCACCTCCGTCTCTGAATGTGGAGGGTGGGGTGGGGGCACCTCCGTCTCTGAATGGGGTGGGTGGGCTGAGGGCACCTCCGTCTCTGAATGGGGCGGGTGGGCTGGGGGCGCCTCCATCTCTGTATGTGATGGGTGGGCTGGGGGCACCTCCGTCTCTGAATGGGGCGGGTGGGCTGGGGGCACCACCATCTCTGAATGCGGCGGGTGGGCTGGGGGCACCTCCGTCTCTGAATGCGGCGGGTGGGCTGGGGGCGCCTCAGTCTCTGAATGTGGAGGGTGGGCTGGGGGCACCTCCGTCTCTGAATGGGGTGGGTGGGCTAGGGGCGCTGCCGTCTCTGAATGGGGTGGGTGGGTCGGGGGCACCTCCGTCTCTGAATGCGGCGGGTGGGCTGGGGGAGCCTCCGTCTCTAAATGCGGTGGGTGGGCTGGGGGAGCCTCCGTCTCTAAATGCGGTGGGTGGGCTGGGGGCGCCTCCGTCTCTGAATGTGGAGGGTGGGTTGGGGGCACCTCCGTCTCTGAATGGGGTGAGTGGGCTGGGGGCACCTTCGTCTCTGAATGGGGCGGGTGGGCTGGGGGCACCACCATCTCTGAATGCGGCGGGTGGGCTGGGGGCACCTCCGTCTCTGAATGCGGCGGGTGGGCTGGGGGCGCCTCCGTCTCTGAATGTGGAGGGTGGGCTGGGGGCACCTCCGTCTCTGAATGGGGTGGGTGGGCTAGGGGCGCTGCCGTCTCTGAATGGGGTGGGTGGGTCGGGGGCACCTCCGTCTCTGAATGCGGCGGGTGGGCTGGGGGAGCCTCCGTCTCTAAATGCGGTGGGTGGGCTGGGGGCGCCTCCGTCTCTGAATGTGGCGGGTGGGCTGGGGGCACCTCCGTCTCTGAATGGGGCGGGTGGGCTGGGGGCACCTCCGTCTCTGAATGCGGCAGGTGGGCTGGGGGCACCTCCGTCTCTGAATGCGGCGGGTGGGCTGGGGGAACCTCCGTCTCTGAATGCGGCAGGTGGGCTGGGGGCACCTCCGTCTCTGACAGGGGTGGGTGGGCTGTGAGTGCCTCCGTCTCTGAATGTGGCGGGTGGGCTGGGGGCACCTCCGTCTCTGAATGCGGCAGGTGGGCTGGGGGCACCTCCGTCTCTGAATGTGGCGGGTGGGCTGGGGGCACCTCCGTCTCTGAATGCGGCAGGTGGGGTGGGGGCGCCTCCGTCTCTGAATGGGGTGGGTGGGCTGGGGGCACCTCCGTCTCTGAATGCAGCAGGTGGCTGGGGGCACCTCCATCTCTGAATGCGGCGGGTGGGCTGGGGGCGCCTCCGTCTCTGAATGGGGTGGGTGGTCTGTGAGTGCCTCCGTCTCTGAATGGGGCAGGTGGGCTGGGGGTGGCTCCGTCTCTGAATGTGATGGGTGGGCTGGGGGCGCCTCCGTCTCTGAATGCGGCGGGTGGGCTAGGGGCACCTCTGTCTCTGAATGCGGCGGGTGGGCTGGGGGCACCTCTGTCTCTGAATGCGGCGGGTGGGCTGGGGGCGCCTCTGTCTCTGAATGCGGCGGGTGGGCTAGGGGTGCCTCTGTCTCTGAATGCGGGGGGTGGGCTGGGGGCACCTCCATCTCTGAATGGGGCGGGTGGGCTGGGGGCGCCTCCATCTTTGAATGGGGTGGGTGGGCTGGGGGCACCTCCATCTCTGAATGGGGCGGGTGGGCTGGGGGCACCTCTGTCTCTGAATGCGGTGGGTGGGCTAGGGGCACCTCCATCTCTGAATGGGGCGGGTGGGCTGGGGGCGCCTCCATCTTTGAATGGGGTGGGTGGGCTGGGGGCACCTCCATCTCTGAATGGGGCGGGTGGGCTAGGGGCACCTCCATCTCTGAATGGGGCGGGTGGGCTAGGGGCACCTCTGTCTCTGAATGCGGTGGGTGGGGCTGGGGGCGCCTCCGTCTCTGAATGCGGCGGGTGGGCTAGGGCCACCTCCATCTCTGAATGCGGCGGGAGGGCTAGGGGTGCCTCTGTCTCTGATAACTCATCCATTTTAATGGGCTGCCTTGAACCTACAAGGACGTGCGACGTAACGCTTTAACCCTCGTGCTCCACCGCACCCCAAAGTCTTACCAAAGGACCCCTGAGCGCCCCCGTGCCCGGCTGGCAGTAATACTCTGCGGGGAATTTAGAAGTTTAGAAGTCTCAGGTATTGCCACCTCTGAACCCATACCGCTTACCCCTCCCCCCGCTTAAAGGTACGGCGCCCCCCAAAAGGACGGCGCTGGCTCCCTGCAGCTCACAGACGCACGGAAAAAGTGAAAAGAAAAAAAAAAAGATTGCCATGCAGCTCGTTAACTTGTAGAAAAGTGGAAGTGATGAGGGCGGGTCACCGGAGTCTCATTTCCAAAAAAGGTTTTTGTGACCCGGCCATAAAGGAGTTAAAAGGGATGAAAGCGACGTATTTGTTCAATATTTGATACGTCCTGCGCGCTGCCGCTGCGATAATAACCCTTCTTAGCGTTTCTATCCCCAGACAATATATAATTTATAATTACCATGGAGACCGGCGAGCGCCTTTTCTGCTGTCTACTTATCGTAGTGTTTTACTCCTGTCTAGGCAGAGCCCCCCCATTCTAATATTCCGCCGTTGTCGCCGTTCCCCTCCCCCCCCCCCCCCCCACACACACACTCCGATACGCCTTCTCTGTCCTCATCCCAGATTTGTTTTCTCGGATAGTACTTTGATTCCTCTCGCCCACCACAATCTCTTATTCCCCAGCCGCAGGAGCACTTTAATAACACGAAAATAATTAGCACAACCTGAACGCACGGAACGCCGCAGTGTGCCAGGATACGGGCGGACCGCACGCACGTTCACGCCCCGCTCGCTCCGCCGTTCGGCTGTTATTTTGTAACTATCTAGAAGAGAAATGTTTTAATGCTTGCAGTCCGTCGTGAGGTCACCCGAC
>NW_028321655.1:0-29049 GCF_062004578.1 Staurois parvus | reverse complement strand
ATGCAGATTTGTGCACAACCTTTAGCGTGCTGATTGGATGCTGTGCCGCCACGTGGCGTGCCTTTAGTCCCGTGGTCGGCTTTAAAGCCCAACTCTGGGTAACTAAAAAATCATCCCTTGTTGGGCTGTGCCTGCGTTGCACAGGGTAATAGCTTGTGTTGTCTGAGGGAGGGGAGAAGAGAAACTTGAACCACCTCTCCACTCCTCCAGCAGGTGGCGCTCCCCCAATCCCCTTCCAGACTGAGTCACTGTCCCATCTGGACCGCTGCGTTCGTGCCATTTAGGGGCCACTTCTTTCCCCCAGCCTCTGTCATTCTTCCAGCAGAGGGCTAGAAGCACAGCAGCACTGGATGGAAGGCAGGAGCAGGAACTGCCCAAGTTACCTTTTTTTTTTTTTAAGTCGGTTAGCAGGTGATTGGTTGCTAAGATGCAGGGTGGTCCTAGCAACCATTAACCCTGGAAGCTCTTACCCTCCGTCCAGTGCTACTGTGCTTCCTGCAGTCTGTCCTGGGTAACCATGGAAGGGAAGAGAGTGACACGGCTGTGAAGGATTTGGGGGGAAGGGGAGAGGTTGATGTGACCGGGGGCAGAGGACACTACGGTGGTGTGGTGGAGGGGGGGCAGAGGACACTACGGTGGTGTGGTGGAGGGGGGGGCAGAGGACACTACGGTGGTGTGGTGGAGGGGGGGGCAGAGGACACTACGGTGGTGTGGTGGAGGGGGGGGCAGAGGACACTACGGTGGTGTGGTGGAGGGGGGGGCAGAGGACACTACGGTGGTGTGGCGGTGGAGGGGGGGGCAGAGGACACTACGGTGGTGTGGCGGTGGAGGGGGGGGCAGAGGACACTACGGTGGTGTGGCGGTGGAGGGGGGGGCAGAGGACACTACGGTGGTGTGGCGGTGGAGGGGGGGGCAGAGGACACTACGGTGGTGTGGCGGTGGAGGGGGGGGCAGAGGACACTACGGTGGTGTGGCGGTGGAGGGGGGCAGAGGACACTACGGTGGTGTGGCGGTGGAGGGGGCAGAGGACACTACGGTGGTGTGGCGGTGGAGGGGGGCAGAGGACACTACGGTGGTGTGGCGATGGAGGGGGGCAGAGGACACTACGGTGGTGTGGCGGTGGAGGGGGGCAGAGGACACTACGGTGGTGTGGCGGTGGAGGGGGGCAGAGGACACTACGGTGGTGTGGCGGTGGAGGGGGGCAGAGGACACTACGGCGGTGGAGGGGGGGGCAGAGGACACTACGGTGGTGTGGCGGTGGAGGGGGGGGCAGAGGACACTACGGTGGTGTGGCGGTGGAGGGGGGGGCAGAGGACACTACGGCGGTGGAGGGGGGGGCAGAGGACACTACGGTGGTGTGGAGGGGGGGGCAGAGGACACTACGGTGGTGTGGCGGTGGAGGGGGGGGCAGAGGACACTACGGTGGTGTGGCGGTGGAGGGGGGGGCAGAGGACACTACGGTGGTGTGGCGGTGGAGGGGGGGGGCAGAGGACACTACGGTGGTGTGGCGGTGGGGGGGGGCAGAGGACACTACGGTGGTGTGGCGGTGGGGGGGGCAGAGGACACTACGGTGGTGTGGCGGTGGAGGGGGGCAGAGGACACTACGGTGGTGTGGCGGTGGAGGGGGGCAGAGGACACTACGGTGGTGTGGAGGGGGGCAGAGGACACTACGGTGGTGTGGCGGTGGAGGGGGGCAGAGGACACTACGGTGGTGTGGAGGGGGGCAGAGGACACTACGGTGGTGTGGAGGGGGGCAGAGGACACTACGGTGGTGTGGCGGTGGAGGGGGGCAGAGGACACTACGGTGGTGTGGAGGGGGGCAGAGGACACTACGGTGGTGTGGAGGGGGGCAGAGGACACTACGGTGGTGTGGAGGGGGGCAGAGGACACTACGGTGGTGTGGAGGGGGGCAGAGGACACTACGGTGGTGTGGAGGGGGGCAGAGGACACTACGGTGGTGTGGAGGGGGGCAGAGGACACTACGGTGGTGTGGCGGTGGAGGGGGGGCAGAGGACACTACGGTGGTGTGGCGGTGGAGGGGGGGCAGAGGACACTACGGTGGAGGGGGGCAGAGGACACTACGGTGGAGGGGGGCAGAGGACACTACGGTGGAGGGGGGCAGAGGACACTACGGTGGAGGGGGGCAGAGGACACTACGGTGGAGGGGGGCAGAGGACACTACGGTGGAGGGGGGCAGAGGACACTACGGTGGAGGGGGGCAGAGGACACTACGGTGGAGGGGGGCAGAGGACACTATGGTGGTGTGGCGGTGGAGGGGGGCAGAGGACACTATGGTGGTGTGGCGGTGGAGGGGGGGCAGAGGACACTATGGTGGTGTGGCGGTGGAGGGGGGGCAGAGGACACTATGGTGGTGTGGCGGTGGAGGGGGGGCAGAGGACACTATGGTGGTGTGGCGGTGGAGGGGGGGCAGAGGACACTATGGTGGTGTGGCGGTGGAGGGGGGGCAGAGGACACTATGGTGGTGTGGCGGTGGAGGGGGGGCAGAGGACACTATGGTGGTGTGGCGGTGGAGGGGGGGCAGAGGACACTATGGTGGTGTGGCGGTGGAGGGGGGGCAGAGGACACTATGGTGGTGTGGCGGTGGAGGGGGGGCAGAGGACACTACGGTGGAGGGGGGCAGAGGACACTACGGTGGAGGGGGGCAGAGGACACTACGGTGGAGGGGGCAGAGGACACTACGGTGGTGTGGCGGTGGAGGGGGGCAGAGGACACTACGGTGGTGTGGCGGTGGAGGGGGGGCAGAGGACACTACGGTGGTGTGGCGGTGGAGGGGGGCAGAGGACACTACGGTGGTGTGGCGGTGGAGGGGGGCAGAGGACACTACGGTGGTGTGGTGGAGGGGGGGGCAGAGGACACTACGGTGGAGGGGGGCAGAGGACACTACGGTGGTGTGGCGGTGGAGGGGGGGCAGAGGACACTGCGGTGGTGTGGAGGGGGGGCAGAGGACACTGCGGTGGAGGGGGGGCAGAGGACTATACTTTATGATTTGACACATAATTAAAAGATTTTTTTTTCTTTCCATTTCCAGTCCTGTCCCTGTTTGATGACATCACAGACTTCGTGGGCGAAAGATTCGGTTTGAGAATCGAGCAGAGAATTCCGGATTTAAGCCATGGGGGGCGGAGACTTGAATCTGAAGAAGAGCTGGCACCCCCAGACGCTCCGCAATGTGGAGAAGGTGTGGAAAGCTGAGCAGAGACATGATGCGGAACAGAAGAAGATCGAGGAGCTGCAGCGGGAGCTCCGGGAGGAGCGGGCCCGGGAGGAGATGCAGAAATACGCCGAGGATACCGGAGCCGTGAAAAAAAAGAAGAAAAGCTGGACTGGATGTACCAAGGGCCGGCGGGAATGGTGAACCGAGAGGAGTACCTCCTGGGGCGGCCGGTGGACAAGTTCATCCTGGACAAAATGCAGGACCCGGAATCGGGGCCGTCCCAGGAGACCGGGCTCCTCCCGGGATCCATATTCAGCAACCCGGGGCCACTTCCGCCTTGGACATGTCCAACAAGATCCGTGAGGATCCGCTCTTCATGATCAGGAAACGGGAGGATGAGAAGAAGAGGGAGGTCCTGAATAATCCGGTAAAAATGAAGAAGATTCGAGAAATGCTGCAGAGCAGCTTGGAGAAGAAGAGCAAGAAGAAGAAAAAGAAGAAGCAGAAGGAGAGGAGGTCCAGCTCTAGCGGCAGCGACGAGGAGAGCGGCGAGGAGCGCAGGTCTCACAAGCATAGACCACGCTCTGCAGCTCGCCAGAAGGTTCCGGGATATGGGCTGCAGGTTCCAGAGCGTGCTAAAAGCTATAGGGAAGAGGCGCCGCGCAGGGAGCGCTCGAGAAGTCGGGATCGGGACCGAAGTCATCAATCCAAGTCCAGGAGAAGTCCCTTCCCCAAAGAAAGAAGAGAAGTACCGAAGACAGAAGGCGTCCGGCTACACCAGGAAGATGTCCGCCGAGGAGCTGGAGCGGCGCAGGTTGGAGATGATGCAGGACGCCAAGCACAGGGAGTCGGAGAGAGAGAACGCCGTGCGCAGATACAAGCAGGAGGACGAGCGAGACGAAAAGAGCGATCACGGAAGGAAGGACGGCAAGTTCATCCACGACATGAAGCTGGCGAGCGCCGCTTCCTCCTCGGTGGAGGACCGGGTCAAACGCAACATTCACGGGATTCAGCGCACCGCCTCCGCGCTGGAGAAGAACTTCATGAGAAGGTGACGGCCGTGGCTGTGCGGACGGCTTCCATTTCAGGCGCTAAACTTTGGGTTTTTTTTTTTTCCTTTTTCGAATGACTTTTGCGCCGTATGTCCGATTGAACGTATACGGAGCGAGGATTGCGCTGCTTTTCTAGAGGCGCCATCCGAAGGTGTATGAAAGAAAAACGGCGGGACTTGGGGGGTACCAAAACGTCTCTCCAATACAAACGTGACTGTAAAAAATTTCAGGTTTTTATTACAAAATTATAAAAAGTATCGATGCTGATTTTGTTTTTCGTTTGTCCTCCTCGTCTGATCCACCAGATACGTTTACGGCAGAGCTCCGGTCTTCCCGACCGCCCTATAGCAGAAATACTGCGAGACGGCGGCAGGGCTGCGCAAAATCGTGTGTGTGTGTGTGTGTGTGTGTGTGTGTGTGTGTACACAGTGAAGGAAATGTGTATTTGCTCCCGGCTGATGTTGAATGTTCGCCCCTCACACAGAAATGATCGGTCTAACAATGGAACGTTCGCCCCTCACACAGAAATGATCGGTCTAACAATGGAATGTTCGGTGTAACACTGAGAGACAGAATACAACAACAAATTCAGCAGAAATGCGTCTAACAAATGATGACGGATCTGCATGTTCATGAGGGAAAGAAGGATTTGATCCCCTTCACAAAACATGACTTAGTACTTGGTGGCCAATCCCTTGTTGGCAAACACAGAGGTCAGACATTTCCTGGAGTTGGCCCCCAGGTTCGCACACATCTCAGGAGGGATTTTGGCCCACCCCTCTTGGCAGATCCTCTCCAAGTCATTAAGGTTTGGTGGCTGACGTTTGGCAACTCGAACTTTCAGCTCCCTCCACAGATTTTCATTCGGATGAAAGTCTGGAGACTGGCTAGGCCACTCCAGGACCTTAATGTGCTTCTTCTTGAGCCACTCCTTTGTTGCCTTGGCCGTGTGTTTTGGGTCATTGTCATGCTGGAACACCCATCCACCACCCATTTTCAATGCCCTGGCTGAGGGAAGAAGGTTCTCTTCCAAGATTTGATGGTACATTGCCCCATCCATCGTCCCTTTGATGCGGTGCAGTTGTCCTGTCCCCTTAGCAGAAACCCCCCCCCCCCCAAAGCAGAATGTTTCCACCACCATGTGTCACAGTTGGGATGGTGTTCTTGGGGTCATAGGCAGCATTCCTCCTCCTCCTCCAAACACAGCGAGTTGAGTTGATGCCAAAGAGCTGGATTTTGGTCTCATCTGACCACAACACTTCCCACCAGTCCTCCTCTGCATCATTCAGATGTTCAGTGGCAGACTTCAGACGGGCCTGGACATGTGCTTTCTTGAGCAGAGGGACCTTGCGGGCACTGCAGGATTTCAGTCCTTGTCGGCGTAGTGTGTTACCAATTGTTTTCTTGGTGACTGTGGTCCCAGCTGCCTGGAGATCATTGACAAGATCCTCACGTGTAGTTCTGGGATGATTCCTCACTGTTCTCATGATCATTGACACTCCACGAGGTGAGATCTTGCATGGTGCACCAGACCTAGGGAGACTGACACTTGTTTTGTGTTTCTTCCATTTGTGAATGATTGCACCAACTGTTGTCACCTTCTCACCAAGCTGCTTGGCCATAGTTTGGTAGCCCAGTCCAGCCTTGTGTAGGTCTACCATCTTGTCCCTGACATCCTTGGACAGCTCTTTGGTCTTTGCCATGGTGGAGAGTTTGGAATCTGATGGTTTGATTGCTCCTGTGGACAGGTGTCTTTTATACAGGTAACGCAATGAGATTAGCAGCACTCCCTTTAAGAGACTGCTTCTAATCTCAGCTTGTTACCTGTATGAAAGACACCTGGGAGCCAGAAATCCTGCTGAATGATAGGGGATCAAATCCTTCTTTCCCTCATGAACATGCAGATCAGTCATCATTTGTTAGACGCATTTCTGCTGAATTTGTTGTTGTATTCTGTCTCTCAGTGTTACACCGAACATTCCATTGTTAGACCGATCATTTCTTTGTGAGTGGGCAAACATTTCCTTCACTATTATTTACACACACACACACACACACACTGCTGCTTTGTATTCCTCAATACAAAGCAGCATGCCTCCCTAGTAAAACGAAGCACACAGTTAACCCTTTGATCGCCCCTGATGTTAACCCCTTCCAGCCCAGTGCCATTAGTACAGTGTCAGTCCTTTTTATTAGCACTGATCACTGTATTGGTGTCACTGGGGATGTCAAATAAAGGACGTAAATTCAATTTGGGTGCAGCGTCGCATGACCGCTCAATTGTCAGTTATCCATTTGCACACCAATAACCAAGATCAAGGCAAAGGAGGAAGTTGGTTTCCAGGTAGACCATGGGTGTAAAACTGACGGCCCTCCAGCTGTTGCCAAACTACAAGTCCCATGAGGTATTGCAAGACTGACAGTTACAGGAATGACTCTCAAAAGTAGAGGCATGGTGGGACTTGCCTGGAGGGCCACCAGTTTGACACCCCCGAGGTAGACTAAAGGTCTTCCTAGGGGACAAGGTGGACCTGTCAGGACATGTTTGGGGCACGCCAAACGCGGCTGATGCCTAACTGAAAGCTGCTTGAATATTCCTTCAGGTTACGTGGGCGCTCACCTCCTTGCACCTCACCTTGATCTTGATTAGTAGTCAAGCGAATTAATTGGGTAGAGCGTATATAACCATTAATATTAACGAACACGGTGTAACGTGATCTAATGGTCTTCATGTATGTGCCTGCACAAAGCTGAACTTCGGGAACAGCTGGAGTCTCCTGGACATCTCCTCCATTCAAAGGATGGCTTGCATTCTTTTTAATACAAGACTTTCATTCTTGGAGTTCCAGTAAACATAGTTCTGCCACAGCCCCAGCTCTTTGGTACCCTTGTTCAGCAGATCCCCAGCTCATTGGTACCCTCGTTCAGCAGATCCCCAGCTCATTGGTACCCTCGTTCAGCAGATCCCCTTTAATAACCCCCAGCTTTGCCGATGCCGCACTCAGTAGTATCCTCCAGCTCTGCTAATCCCCCCACTCAGTAGTAACCTCCAGTTTTGCGGATCCCCCACTTAGTAGTAACCTCCAGTTTTGCGGATCCCCCACTTAGTAGTAACCTCCAGTTTTGCCGATTCCCCCACTCAGTAGTAACCTCCAGCTTTTCTGATCCTCCACTCAGTAACCTCCAGTTTTGCTAATCCCCCACTCAGTAGTAAACCCCCAGCTGTGTTGATCCCCCACTCAGTAGTAACCCCCAGCTCAGTAGTGACCTACAGCTCTGCTGATCCCCCACTCAATAACCTCTAGCTTTGCTGATCCCCCACTCAGTAGTAACCCCCAGTTCTGCTGATCCCCCACTCCGTAGTAACCTCCAGCTCTGCTGGTTCCGCGCTCAGTAGTAACCCCCAGCTCTGCTGATCCCCCGCTCAGTAGTATCCCCCAGCTCTGTTGATCCCCTGCTCAGTAGTAACCCCCAGCTCTGTTGATCCCCTGCTCAGTAGTAACCCCCAGCTCTGTGGATCCCCTGCTCAGTAGTAACCCCCAGCTCTGTGGATCCCCTGCTCAATAGTAACCCCCAGCTCTGTGGATCCCCTGCTCAGTAGTAACCCCCAGCTCTGATGATCCTCCGCTGCGTAGTAACCCCCAGCTTTGCTGATCCCCCTATTCTGTTGTAACCTTAAGCTCTGTTGATCCCCCATTCAATGGTAACCTCCAGCTCTGCTGAACCCCCGCTTAGTAGTAACCCCCAGCTCTGTTGATCCCCCGCTCAGTAGTAACCCCCAGCTCTGCTGATCCTCTGGTTTGCTCCTCTCTCGTCAGTCCCCGCTCACCTTCTGCTAGCGTTCCCATCTTGCACATCACATTTGCCATCTGCTAGTTGCTCCGCTCCAGTCTGGACCCCGCTCACCTTCCTGCTGCTCCTCGCTGCGCAACAGATGTGACGTCTGCACCAGACACTCCCAGAATCTATACACATGCACCGGAATTGACTGCTAATGACATCTTTCCAGTTTGCTTGTTGGTTTCCCAGTGCATCCTGGGATATCTCATACCTGATAATACCTCCAAAACAAAGCGAAGCTAATGCTGAATAAAAGCTGCAGGTGCTGCTAGCGAGCGTTGTCATAGACTTCTATGGAGGCTTTGGAGCACCAAGAAAGCGACACGGGGATCTTTTTTTGAAGCTCAGCAAAGAAAACACAACGTGTGAACAGGATTGTAAGGTAACCGTTTTATTTCATGACGGGCTTTGAATGGCCTTCAGAGTGCTTTCCCAGAGCCGCTCCAATGCCAGATTTTCAAATAAGTGTAAACTAGCCCTTAAAATCCCAAATTTTGGGTTCTCTTCAGAAAAGTAATAGAGGGGAAATCTTCCAATGGGGACAATACGTCCGGTGACCTTGGGGGCCCCAAGAAATTTCCTTCATTTGCAGGGATTTCCTCCCTTTTTTGGGCTGTAGGACAGGAAGAGAAGGGAGATCCCCCCCCCCCCCCCAATGAGAGATTGGGGATCTGCACCAAATTTGGAACTCTCCAGGTTTAGTAAATCGCCCCCCATAGTGTGTCTGTGCATGTGTGAAATTCTACAAAATCTGCGCCTGTGCAGAGGGGCCACCCCTCCCTGTCAGGTCCCAGACTGGCAGCGACTTGCTGCTGGTGTGCGGGAGGTTCGTGCATGCGCAGATGCGCTGTTGGGGGTCTCCGCCAGGTCCCATAGACCCGTGGTATGTCCCTGCGTCCATGAGATAGGCGCAGATCTCACCCTAATATGTCGCCCTCACCTAGGCGTAGGTACAGGAAATGAAAAACAAAAAATGATTGGTAAAAAAAAGGAGGATAGGCCATACACTGGTTGAATTGCAAACAATTTTTAGATCGAAAATCTAAAACATTGTTCCTTCTGTAATCCGACGGTGCCACCAATGATTTTGAAAATCGGTTGTTTTTCACGAATTTTCAAGCATGTCTGATAAACAAAATGGGGGAGGAACCACCAAAATCAGATGGTGCCATTCCCCCACTATCAAGCTGATTATTCTTAGGTCTGATTTTCGAACGAAAAATCGTTCAGAAATCAACCAATGTATGGCCGGCCTTAAACCTGGAGGCTGATTGGTTGCTATGCACAGCTGCGCCAGATTTTGTACTCTCCAGTTTTAGTTAAAAAAAAAAAAAAAGCAAAAAACGTGTTTTCTGTGTAATAACATGAAGCACTTCCTCTTATCACCAGCAGGGGTGCCAATACACCTGGAGGCAGGCTGCTCCATCCAACGTGCAGCTCTCATAGAGGTGCCCTTCTATGGTCAGCCTGTGATATCAGGATTTACCTGAAGATGGCGCTGCATGTCTGATCTGAAATCACATTTCTATGCTGACGCCTTAGAAGAAACGAAGAACAAAGGGTAATAATCCAACCAGGACGGATGATGGACAATAGATGTTAGAGTGGTAGGTGATCGATGTAGATGTTGGATAAATGGATTGATAGACAGAACTAGATATTCGATCAATAGATGAATAGATTCATAATCTATAGATGCCGGATAAGAGGGAAATCTTGCAGAGATACAACGCCTTGAGAAAGTCTTCACACCCCTTGAAATGTTCCCCATGTTGTCATGTGACAACCAGAACCGTCAATGTATTTATTGGGATTGGATGTGATGGACCGACACAAAGTGGCACAGAATTGTGAAGTGGAATGAAATGAGAAATGGTTTCCAACATTTGTGACCGATAAATCTGTGAAAAGTGTGGCGGCATTTGTATTCGGCCCCCCGGAGTCTATACTTTGTAGGACCCCCTTTGGCTGCAGTTCCAGCTGCAAGTCTTTTTGGGGATGTCTCTTTGCACATCTAGAGAGGGACATTTCTGCTCATTCTTTGCAGAATCCCTCAAGCTCTGTCAGATTGGATGGAGAGCGTCTGGGAACAGCAATTTTCAGGTCTGGCCACAGATTCTCCATTGGATTTGGGTCTGGACTGTGACTGGGCCATTCTATCACGTGAAGATGCTTTGATCGGAACCATTCCATTGAAGCTCTGGCTGGATGTTTCGGGTCGTTGTCCTTCTGGAAGGGGAACCTCCGCCCCGGTCTCAAGTCTTCTGCAGACTCTAACAGGTTTTCTTCTAAGATTGCCCTGTATTTGGCTCCATCCATCTTCCCATCAACTCTGACCAGCTTCCCTGTCCCTGCTGAAGGAAAGCATCTCCACCACATGATGCTGCCACCACCATGTTTCACGGTGGGGATGGTGTGTTCAGGGGGATGTGCAGTGTTAGTTTTCCACCACACATAGCGTTTTGCTTTTAGGCCGTAAAGTCCCATTTTGGTCTCCCCTGACCAGAGCCCCTTCTTCCACATGTTTGCTGTGTCCCCCCCACATGGCTTCTCACAAACTGCAAACGGGACTTCTTATAGCTTTCCTCCAGCAATGGATTTCTTCTTGTCACTCTTCCATAAAGGCCAGATTTGTGGAGTGACGACTAATAGTTGTCCTGTGGACAGATTCTCCCCCCTGAGCTGTGATCTCTGCAGCTCCTCCAGAGTTCCCATGGGCCTCTTGGCTGCTTCTCTGATGAATGCTCTCCTTGCCCGGCCTGTCAGGTTAGGTGGACGGCCATACCTTGGTAGGTTGACAGTTGTGCCGTACTCTTCCCATTTTCGGATGATGGATTGAACACAGTGCTCCGTGAGATGGTCAAAGCTTGGGATACTTTTTTATAACCTAACCCTGCTTTAAACTTCTCCACAACTTTATCCCTGACCTGTCTGGTGTGTTCCTTGGCCTTCATGATGCTGTTTGTTCACTAATGTTCTCTAACAAACCTCTGAGGGATTCACATAACAGCTGGATTTATACTGAGATCACATGACACACAGGGGGACTCTATTTACTAATCAGGTGACTTCTGAAGGCAATTGGTTCCACTAGATTTTAGTTAGGGGGATCAGAGTAAAGGGGGCTGAATACAGATGCACTCTACACTGTTCACAGATTTATTGGTCACAAATGTTGGAAACCATTTCTCATTTTCCTTCCACTTCACAATTATGGGCCACTTTGTGTCGGTCCATCACATCCAATCCCAATAAAATACATTGATGGTTCTGGTTGTCACATGACAACACGGGGAACATTTCAAGGGGTGTGAAGACTTTCTCAAGGCACTGTAGATAAGATAGATGGTCAGTGAATGGATAGATTGATTAATAATGACAGATCTATCTTTCTATATATTGGGATCTATAAATGATCCTTGTTTTCTGGTTCTCCTCCACATGAGGTTGGAGTGTTCAGGAAAGGTGGGCTGGCATTGTCTGTCAGCTCAGAAAGGTGTGGTCTCCCTTCCATCCATGGGCCCGGCTTCATGTAGAAGAACACATCTCACAGGCAGTCTCCGTTTTTTGAGAGCGGGGTTCCCCTTTAACCAGTCCACAAAGCCTGCACTTCATATGTGAGTGGGCGGGGTGGGCCTGTGTCAGGGCGGAGTCAGATCACACAGGGGGGGCTCTTGTGTTCTTCTATTGATTAGAGCATTGCTGTAAACCATTCACCGCTGAGGGGGGGGTCATTATTCCGAGAGGCTCTCGGTGCTGTCGCTGTATTGGATGACGCAGCGTAGGGGGAGGGGTCATGCACAGGACCGTACATTCAGCCTGGGTGTTCCTATATAATGAGGCCTGGATGGAGGAGAGGAGGCCTGCCCTGGCAAAGTGACATTGTGATGTCATCAGTGTGATGTCATCATAGAGGAGGGGCCTTTGTGGCTGCTGGGGAATAGGCACTGCATGGAAGTAAAATAACAGCTCACTGACAGGATTTTTTTTATTTCTCCACAATCGCTTGATTGGCGAGAAGGTCTCTTCTGCGTCCACCAATTAGGAAGAGGCGATGGGAAATCCCCAGAAGCTGCATAATGGTGAAATCCATTATAGCCCACCTCTCCTCCTACCCTGCTCTTACCGAATCCATTGCCACCGGATTCAGCAGGTTTTACACAGTTCCTCCCAGCTGTGTCCTGGTCACATGCTCCTCTGCCGTGCAACTTCCCTCTCTAGATCTGTAGGTACACACGCTCCTCTCTGGTCACATGCTCCTCGGCCATGCAACCTCCCTCTCTAGGTCTGTAAGGTCACCTGCCCCTCTCTGGTCACATGCTCCTCTGCCGTGCAACCTCCCTCTCTAGATCTGTAAGGTCACATGCTCCTCGGCTGTGCAACCTCCCTCTCTAGATCTGTAAGGTCACCTGCCCCTCTCTGGTCACATACTCCTCTGCCGTGCAACCTCCCTCTCTAGGTCTGTAAGATCACATGGTCCTCTCTGGTCACATGCTCTTCTGCCGTGCAACCTCCCTCTCTAGGTCTGTAAGATCACATGGTCCTCTCTGGTCACATGCTCCTCTGCTGTGCAGCCTCCCTCTCTAGATCTGTAAGGTCACTTGCCCTTTTCTGGTCACATACTCCTCTGCCGTGCAACCTCCCTCTCTAGGTCTGTAAGATCACATGGTCCTCTCTGGTCACATGCTCCTCTGCTGTGCAACTTCCCTCTCTAGATCTGTAAGATCACATGCCCCTCTCTGGTCATATATCCCTCTAGTGTGCAACCTCCTCCTATAGATCTGTAGAGTCACATGCTGTTCTGGTGTGCAACCTCCCTCTCTAGATCTGTAGAGTCATGTGCTCCCCTGCTATGTAACTTTCCTCTGCGGAGCTTAACCACTTGAAGACCGGGCATAATTTGTCACTTTCTGTTTACATTTCTATAGCTCTGACATATACCGCAGTGCTGTACAGAGGACACTGAGCCAGTCCCATCAGTCTCTGTACCAGAGGAGCTTACACTCTAATGTCCCCTCCCCCACAGTCACATCAGTCTCTGTACCAGAGGAGCTTACACTCTAATGTCCCCTCCCCCACAGTCACATCAGTCTCTGTACCAGAGGAGCTTACATTCTAATGTCCCCTCCCCCACAGTCACATCAGTCTCTGTACAGAGGAGCTTACACTCTAATGTCCCCTCCCCCATAGTC
The DNA here is from genome assembly GCF_062004578.1 of Staurois parvus. NCBI lineage: Eukaryota > Metazoa > Chordata > Amphibia > Anura > Ranidae > Staurois > Staurois parvus. Next base: position 15,790 of record NW_028321655.1, on the reverse strand, counting down.
CCATCAGTCTCTGTACAGAGGAGCTTACGCTCTAATGTCCCCTCCCCCGCAGTCCACATCAGTCTCTGTACCAGAGGAGCTTACGCTCTAATGTCCCCTCCCCCGCAGTCCCATCAGTCTCTGTACAGAGGAACTTACACTCTAATGTCCCCTCCCCCCACAGTCACATCAGTCTCTGTACCGGAGGAGCTTACACTCTAATGTCCCCTCCCCCGCAGTCCCATCAGTCTCCGTACCAGAGAAGCTTACACTCTAATGTCCCCTCCCCCACAGTCCCATCAGTCTCTGTACAGAGGAGCTTACACTCTAATGTCCCCTCCCCCACAGTCACATCAGTCTCTGTACAGAGGAGCTTACGCTCTAATGTCCCCTCCCCCACAGTCCCATCAGTCTCTGTACCAGAGGAACTTACACTCTAATGCCCCCTCCCCCACAGTCCCATCAGTCTCTGTGCCAGAGGAGCTTACGCTCTAATGCCCCCTCCCCCACAGTCACATCAGTCTCTGTACAGAGGAGCTTACACTCTAATGTCCCCTCCCCCACAGTCCCATCAGTCTCTGTACCAGAGGAGCTTACGCTCTAATGCCCCCTCCCCCACAGTCACATCAGTCTCTGTACAGAGATCGCAGCCCATCGCAGGGTTTTTTCCTCCATGATTATATTTCCTCTCTCTGGGATGCCGATGATGTCAGATTTTAAGGTCCGGGCGGTCCGAAAATGGGGTGTGGCCTGTGGACAGGTGGTCTCTGGATTAGCAGGTGGGGTGTACCTGGAGCCGGATGCAGCAGCTGCCTGGCAGATGTTCCCTCCTTCAGCAAACATGATTGATGTGGAAAGCGGCATTGTCTCCCCGAGTACACATCATCCTGAGCTCACATGGACTCCGCTTCTCACCGTCTAAAGGGTCACTCCGCCCAAAGTCATATGCTGGTTATATGTGTCTCCACCAACCTGTGTAATCTGGTCCAGGGATGGTGGGAACCCCTCATAAAGGGCACAGCGGGTGTACAGACCCAGGAACTAAGCACAGGGACGGTGGGAACCCCTCATAATGGGCACAGCGGGTGTACAGACCCGGGAACTAAGCACAGGGACGGTGGGAACCCCTCATAATGGGCACAGCGGGTGTACAGACCCGGGAACTCAGCACAGGGACGGTGGGAACCCCTCATAATGGGCACAGCGGGCGTACAGACCCGGGAACTAAGCACAGGGACGGTGGGAACCCCTCATAATGGACACAGCGGGCGTACAGACCCGGGAACTCAGCACAGGGACGATGGGAACCCCTCGTAATGGACACAGCGGGCGTACAGACCCGGGAACTCAGCACAGGGATGGCGGGAACCCCTCATAATGGGCACAGCGGGTCCCTCCTCTTGTGGTCCTCTGTTTATCAGTGGGAAGCAATGAGGGTGTCAGCTGAGGCTGGATGGTGCGGGGTTAATCGGCGATGGTGGCACCGGGTGACGAGGATCGGACAGGTAACACTCTCTCTGTGACGTGGACGTCCTCCTCCGGCCCGGCAGGTGGATTTGCAGGATTAACGCTTCTCTGGAAAGGGGCGGAGCCGACACCAGAAAAAAAAAAAGTCTGAAAAGTTTTAAAGTGATTTTCATTAGAAAACCGCCACGACCATAGTAGAGCCCCACATGCCGCTGCCTGGGAGGAAGAGTGGTCTCTGTGCAGAGGTCTGACACACAGCCCCCCACCCAGCACTGCACTCCCCCACCCATAACCCTCATCCAACCCCGCAACGGTGTCCCCCACCCTCCCTCATCCACCCATAACCCCTTATCCACCTCTGCAACAATGTTACTTTGTTTCTCTGTCTCCCGTCTGATCGATGTTTATAAACAATGTTACTCTGTATCTCTCCATCCCCCGTCTGATCGATGTTTATAAACAATGTTACTTTGTATCTCTCCATCCCCCGTCTGATCGATGTTTATAAACAATGTTACTTTGTATCTCTCCATCCCCCGTCTGATCGATGTTTATAAACAATGTTACTCTGTATCTCTCCATCCCCCGTCTGATCGATGTTTATAAACAATGTTACTTTGTATCTCTCCATCCCCCATCTGATCGATGTTTATAAACAATGTTACTTTGTATCTCTCCATCCCCCGTCTGATCGATGTTTTTAAACAATGTTACTTTGTATCTCTCCATCCCCCGTCTGATCGATGTTTATAAACAATGTTACTTTGTATCTCTCCATCCCCCGTCTGATCGATGTTTATAAACAATGTTACTTTGTATCTCTCCATCCCCCGTCTGATCGATGTTTATAAACAATGTTACTTTGTATCTCTCCATCTCCCGTCTGATCGATGTTTATAAACAATGTTACTTTGTATCTCTCCATCTCCCATCTGATCGATGTTTATAAACGATGTTACTTTGTATCTCTATCTCCCGTCTGATCGATGTTTATAAACAATGTTACTTTGTATCTCCATCCCGTCTGATCGATGTTTATAAACAATGTTACTCTGTATCTCTCCATCCCCCGTCTGATCGATGTTTATAAACAATGTTACTTTGTATCTCTCCATCTCCCGTCTGATCGATGTTTATAAACAATGTTACTTTGTATCTCTCCATCTCCCGTCTGATCGATGTTTATAAACAATGTTACTTTGTATCTCGATCTCCCGTCTGATCGATGTTTATAAACAATGTTACTTTGTATCTCTCCATCTCCCGTCTGATCGATGTTTATAAACAATGTTACTTTGTATCTCTCCATCCCCCGTCTGATCGATGTTTATAAACAATGTTACTTTGTATCTCCCGTCTGATCGATGTTTATAAACAATGTTACTTTGTATCTCTCTATCTCCCGTCTGATCGATGTTTATAAACAATGTTACTTTGTATCTCCCGTCTGATCGATGTTTATAAACAATGTTACTTTGTATCTCTCTATCTCCCGTCTGATCGATGTTTATAAACAATGTTACTTTGTATCTCTCCATCCCCCGTCTGATCGATGTTTATAAACAATGTTACTTTGTATCTCTTCATGCCCCGTCTGATGTTTACAATCGCTGTATCAGATGGTATGTTGGGTAAACCTCACCTGGCGATAAATAGAATCTTTGTTTCAGCAGCTGATGTGATTGGTCCGTCTCTCCCGGCCGCCATCTTGCCGTCCCCTCCCTGTTTTCCGGCGTGTTCTGAATATTTCGGATGAATAGAGAAGATAATCATTGGATGTCATTACTGAGGCCGAACAATACGACTTCTTTTTCACGTGAATCCGAAAGGCAGAATTATTCCCGTCAACGTTCCGGCTCCCGATTTCACCTTTCGGGGGGAGGAAAGACGAGCCGCCCCTGACCCAGAAATGGAACTCATCGAACAAAGTGCTTTGTGTTTCATTTCCAGCGGGAGAAGCGAATCATTATAATCATCACACAGCGCCGGCCGTGCATTACTGAACTCTAAGGGAAGGTGATGAGTCACGGGCTGACGCAACGCGCGGGGAGACTGAGCCATGACTGTGGCGCGCTTAAAGGGCAGATCCACGTTCAGTAAGAAACCCTGTGCAGACAGCCACCTGGCAGGTGGAACAAATAATATATACTAATTTTTTTTAAAAAATCACATTTGGTGAATTTATGAGGCGGCTGATTCGGGGTTATATGGGGAAAAGGGGTGTTGCTCAATATGCACCGCTATAAAGCATTGGCCCCACCACCCGCAGCCATTACAGACCCAGCTGCAGGGTATTGATACATAGATGGTCATAGTCAGTGCAGGTGCACTGCAGACTCCTATTCATGCTGCAGGAAAATGCTGGTCCTCCGTTTTTTTAAAAGTGGACCTGTCATCAGATCAGCCCCCTTGGGTCACCATCTACTTCCTGGACTGAGATCCTGATGCAGTTCTTGGCTGTGTTCACAGATTTCTGAAACAGATCAGCTCCCTGCTGCAGCCTCTCACCAAGGGTCACCTTCTGGTTCCTGGACTGAGATGCTGGTGCCTGTCTTGACTGTGATCACAAATGCCTGACACAGATCAGCCCCCTCCTGCAGCCTTCCTGGACTAAAATGCTGGTGCCTGTCTTGACTGTGTTCACAAATGTCTGACACAGATCAGCCCCCTCGGGTCATCATCTACTTCCTGGACTGCAGTCGTGGCACAGCTCTTGGTTGTGTTCACAGATTTCTGACACAGATCAGCCCCCTGCTGCAGCCTCTCACATTTGGTCACCATCTGGTTCCTGAACAGAGATTCTGGTGCCTGTCTTGACTGTGTTCACAAATGTCTGACACAGATCAGCCCCCATGGGTCACCATCTACTTCCTGGACTGAGATCCTGATGCAGTTCTTGGCTGTGTTCACAGATTTCTGAAACAGATCAGCCCTCTCAGCGTCACTATCTACTTCCTGGACTGCGATCGTGGCACAGCTCTTGGTTGTGTTCACAGATTTCTGACACAGATTAGCCCCTCCTGCAGCCTCTCCCCTTGGGTCACCATCTGGTTCCTGGACTGAGATGCTGGTGCCTGTCTTGACTGTGTTCACAAATGTCTGACACAGATCAGCCCCCTCGGATCACCGTCTACTTCCTGGACTGCGATCCTGGCGCAGCTATTGGCTGTGTTCACAGATTTCTGACACAGATTAGCCCCTCCTGCAGCCTCTCCCCTTGGGTCACCATCTGGTTCCTGGACTGAGATGCTGGTGCCTGTCTTGACTGTGTTCACAAATGTCTGACACAGATCAGCCCCCTCGGGTCACCATCTACTTCCGGGACTGTGATCCCGTGCAGCTCTCGGCTGTGTTCACAGATTTCTGACACAGATCAGCCCCCTGCTGCAGCCTCTCCCTTTGTGGCTTGCTATAACCATTGCAGTCTCATCACTGGGGGAAGGAAATCTGTTGCAGATTTTCTTAACTAGAGATCCCGCCAGTGACATCACTTCCTGTTGCAGGCTGACAACGCTAAGCCGATGTCTCCCAACGGGTTACAGGGTTGTCAGCCTCCTGTGCAAGCTACCCAGAGGAGGATGAACTTTGATTCTAATAAAAATTAGTTCGCTGTGACATCACTCACGTTTATGGCCAATGGGTAAGATTCGGAATCCTTGTCCCCTCCCCACCACCGGGGGCCCATTTCCTGGGAATTGGTAGGTACTAGCTGGTGGCACCTTCACAGGGTCTGGGACAAGGGGTGGGCAGGAGGGCAGCTGCCCTGCGTGTTATCATGTGAAGTGGGGAGGCACCACAAGGACATTGGGGAGGGGGGAGTGATTTGTGTTGTAAGAGGGGGGGCTGCAGGGGGTAAGAATTGTTCTAGGAGAGAAAATATGGGGAGTGGTGATTTGGGCAGATTTGCGTTGGGAAGGGGGAAAGGATTTGTGCTAGAGAAGGCAACGGATGAAAAAACGGACCCCCATGTATTTCTACGGCCTTGTGGATGTAAACGGATGAACACCTTTTTTACATCTGGTAATGTCCCCTTCCATTAACATCCTTTTTTTTTTAATGGAAGAAAACCCTATTTTACTTCCACAAAAAAACTCAGAACGGACGAAAAACAGATGTAAACGGACCAAAAACGGAAGAAAACAGACATAAACGAAACGATGTTAACGGATCTACACTGATGGAAAACAGATGTAAACCAATGTAAATGGATGAAAAACGGGTGTAAATGGATAAAAAACAATGTAAACGGATGAAAAACAGATGTAAACGGATGAAAATGGATGTAAACGAATGAAACCGGATTAAAAACTGATGTAAATGGATCTAAATGGATGAAAAACAGATGTAAACCAATGTAAACAGCTGAAAAATGGATGATAAAACGGATGTAAATGGACGAAAAAAAGGACCCCCATGTATTTCTATGGACTTGCGGATGTAAACGGATGAACATCTTTTTTACATCTGTTAATGTCCGCATCCGTTAACATCCGTTTTTTTGAATGGAAGAAAACCCTATTTTTCGTTCTGCAAAAAGCACCCGAAACGGACGAAAAACAGATGTCAACGGATGTAAACGGACCACAAATGGAAGAAAACAGATGAAAACGAACATAAACAAATGAAAAATGGATCTAAACTGATGGAAAACGGATGAAAAGGAATGAAAAATGGATGTAAACAGATCTAAATGGATGAAAACAGATGAAAACATGGATTCAAAAACGGATGAAAAGACAGATGTAAACTCATCCGTTTTTTTCTTTGAAAAAACAGAACTGAACTGAAGAAAAAAAACATTTAGCACTTTTTATTAGCACTGATCACTGTATTGGTGTCACTGGGGATATCAGTGACACCAAGTCAGCCCCCCCCCCAGTGTCAGAATGCTCGCCGCAGTCCCGCTATAAGTCGCTGATCGCCGCCATTACTAGTATAAAAAAGGTAAACCTATAAATCCCAGTATCTATCCCGCCATTGGTAGACGCTGGAACTTTCACATAAACCAATTAATTTACACGTATCGGGATTTTTTTAGCAAAGACACGGAGCGGAATACATTTTGGCCGAAATTTAGGAATAATTTTTTTTTCAACATTGCCGGTCTTATAGCACAAAAAATAATAAACGCAGAGGTGATCAAATACCACCAAAAGAAAACTCCATTTGTGGGGAAAAAAGGACATTCATTTAATCCCTTCCAGTCCGGACGCTTTCACCCCCTTCCAGTCCGGACGCTTTCCCCCCCTTCCAGTCCGGACGCTTTCACCCCCTTCCAGTCCGGACGCTTTCCCCCCCTTCCAGTCCGGACGCTTTCCCCCCCTTCCAGTCCGGACGCTTTCCCCCCCTTCCAGTCCGGACGCTTTCCCCCCTTCCAGTCCGGACACTTTCACCCCCTTCCAGTCCGGACGCTTTCCCCCCTTCCAGTCCGGACGCTTTCACCCCCTTCCAGTCCGGCGCTTTCCACCCCTTCCAGTCCGGACGCTTTCCCCCCTTCCAGTCCGGACGCTTTCACCACCTTCCAGTCCGGACGCTTTCCCCCCCTTCCAGTCCGGACGCTTTCCCCCCTTCCAGTCCGGACGCTTTCCCCCCCTTCCAGTCCGGACGCTTTCCCCCCCTTCCAGTCCGGACACTTTCCCCCCCTTCCAGTCCGGACACTTTCCCCCCCTTCCAGTCCGGACACTTTCCCCCCCTTCCAGTCCGGACACTTTCCCCCCCTTCCAGTCCGGACACTTTCCCCCCCTTCCAGTCCGGACACTTTCCCCCCCTTCCAGTCCGGACACTTTCCCCCCCTTCCAGTCCGGACACTTTCCCCCCCTTCCAGTCCGGACACTTTCCCCCCCTTCCAGTCCGGACACTTCCCCCCCCCCCCTTCCAGTCCGGACACTTCCCCCCCCCCCCCCCTTCCAGTCCGGACACTTTCCCCCCTTCCAGTCCAGGGCAATTTTCAGCTTTCAGCGCTATCACACTTTGAATGACAATTGCGCGGTCATGCAACACTGTACCCATATGAATTTTTTTGCATTTTTTTGAGACAGATAAAGCTTTATTTTGGTGGTATTTATTCACCGCTGGGATTTTTATTTTTTTTTGCTATATAAATGAAAAAGTGTTTTTCTTATAAAATTTTGCAAATAAATAATCTTTCATCACAAATATTGGCCAAAATTTATTCCGTTATCTTTTTAGTAAAAAAAAAAAATAATAACCCAAATTAGTTTATAACCAAAAATTATAATTTTTAAACATTATTTTTTACATTTTTATTTTATTTTTTTATATCATTATTTATGTGTATTTTTTTACATACTGTCACCCTAGCAGTGTGTGGTCACCATGGTGACACTGTACTACTTGTGGGGGTGATGATTTTTTTTTTTTTTTTTACACTGATTGATTTTACACCCATAAAGGCTGTAAAAGCAATCATTTCTCCTCTCTTTGCTGCATTCTTGCAGCCATTGAGAACTACTGTGTGAGCTGTGATTGGTCATGGTACAAGGCTGTTGTGAATAGCCCTGTACCATGTGATCTCGGTGATCATTCACAGATTTCAGAAGTGACATCTCGCTTACTACTCTGCATGTGATCACTGATTGGCCAATCAGTGATCACATGATCGGGACCTCACACAGAGGTCCTGTAGGAGGATCAGTGTTCCGGACACAGCGGGCACCGGATCGCAATGCCGCGCGCTCCCAGGGAGGGGGCGGGGAGTTATAAACAGCCACCCGACCCTGCACTGCCACCGTCCGGCCGTTTATATACAACGGAGGTGGTTAATTTATGTACAGCGTTGCATGACAGCGCAATTGTCAGTTAAAGTAACGCAGCGCCGTATTGCGAAAAAAATGGCCTGGTCAGGAAGGGGGGGGGGGGGAAATCCTCTGGAGGGGGAGGGGTTAAAGAAGAAAATACACTAAAATGAATTTCAACGCAAACAAAAACAATATTATACCCATATTTATTTTTTCTTGATAAATTATAAAAGATCCGGGGTGCATTGAGTACATAGATACCAAACATGTCAAGCCTCAACTGCCTGCAGAACGGCCATTTCTGACACTTTTCGTTCACATTTAACAATCATTTTATTTTGCTAGAATTACTTAGAACCCCCCAAACATTATATATATTATTTTTTTTTTTTTTGTTTAAATCACAGGCCTTAGAGATTAAATTGGTGGGCTTTCTTTTTTTTTTTTTTGTTTACTGCCCTACAGGATTTACGCAGCTATTTTTCGAATGCAATTTTATGGGAAAAAAATACACTTTTTTGAATTTTATTGCAAAAAAAATACATCACCCATTTTTTTTTTGGAAAAATATAAAATATGATGTTGGGAGGGGGGGGGGCGTTCCCTCCTGCTGCTCATAATACCAGTCTTGTGCCTCTAACACGGGATCTTTTTTTCTTTTTTTTATGACAATTTTTTTTTTTTTCATTTAACTTTATTGCCAGCACAACGTGGCTAACAAGCACCCTATGTGATAGCCAGGACACCGTCCGACCTGCTGCCCGACCGGCCAGACGGGTTTCTAAGGTGTGTTCAGGGACAACCAGTTCCAGTTTTGATGACGATTTCACCTGATCTCTGCGATTCCTGGCTTGTTGTAGGTCAGGCAGTACAGTCAGCGATGCTGCGAAACGATAGAATCTGTGAGCTCCATAGGATGTGTATTGTGCCCATTATGAGGGGGTTCCCACCATCCCTGTGCCGAGTTCCCGGGTCTGTACGCCCGCTGTGCCGATTATGAGTGGTTCCCACCATCCCTGTGCCGAGTTCCCGGGTCTGTACACCCGCTGTGCCTATTATGAGGGGTTCCCACCATCCCTGTGCCGAGTTCCCGGGTCTGTACGCCCGCTGTGCCCACTATGAGGGGTTCCCACCATCCCCGTGCCGAGTTCCCGGGTCTGTACGCCCGCTGTGCCCATTATGAGGGGTTCCCACCATCCCCGTGCCGAGTTCCTGGGTCTGTACACCCGCTGTGCCCATTATGAGGGGAACCCTAGGTCTCTTTCATTTTTGTGTACTGTCGCTTTAATTTTTAAATCCAGGGGATTTCCCCCCCCCAGTGACATCATCCATTGTCATAAAATGACCTTTTATGGGCAATGATGTCACCGGGGGATCCCAGGCTTGTGCATCTTTTTTTGTTTTTTTTTTGCGGCAAATTGAATACATTTCATAGAATGAATCTGGGAGGTTGGGGACGTATTTAGACGGTCCAGGCGGAGGGGGGGAGGGAGGAGGACGCAGGAGTTGGGAGAAGATGTCAGTTTGTAGGACCCAGCAGCTGGCAGATGTGACCCGGGGGGTGTGTGTGCGCAGTGTGGGAGGGATCCCTCTGTGTACATAGAGATCCTCATATATTCATGTCTCCCAGCCTCGCTCATCCTCTCCAGCTCAGCATCCTCACCTTGGTCCATCGGACCTCGTAGAGCGACCACCTACCATCGGCGTGGAACCTTCTCCCCCCTCCCGGTACGCCAGGCCAGCTGGTGACGGAACAGCGCTGGGAGGGAACCTACTGCACCTGTCTGGCTGGAAGAACCAGATCCACCACCCAGGGCGGCCATATGGACGTGCTGCAGGAGGGGGGAGCCACTGAGTGACTGAGCTGTGCTGTGTGAGGGGCCCCTCAGTCTGGCCCCTTCACCTTCACCACCATCTCCAGAACCAACATCTCCACCACCAACACCATCTCTACCACCTGCCACCACAAGCCACCATCTCCACCACCAACAACACCTCCACCACCAACAACACCTCCACCACCAACACCATCTCCACCACCTGCCACCAACAACACCTCCACCACCAACACCATCTCTACCACCTGCCACCAACAACACCTCCACCATCACCATTTCCACCACCCTCCACCAACAACACCTCTACCACCAACACCATCTCCACCACCTGCCACCAACAACACCTCCACCACCAACACCATCTCTACCACCTGCCACCAACACCATCTCCACCACCTGCCACCAACAATACCATCTCCACCGCCTGCCACCACCAACACCATCTCCACCACCAACACCATCTCCACCACCAACACCATCTCTACCACCTGCCACTAACAACACCTCCACCACCAACAACACCTCCACCATCACCATCTCCACCACCCTCCACCAACAACACCTCCACCACCCGCACCATCTCCACCAACACCTTCACCACCAACACCATCTCCACCACCCGTACCATCTCCACCACCCTCTACCACCAACACCACCTCCAACTCCACCACTTGCCACCAACACCATCTCCACCATCACCACCACCATCTCCACCACCAACATCACCCGCCAACTGCCACCAACACCATCTCCACCACCCGCCACCCACATCATCTCCAGCACCATCTCCACCACCCGCCACCATGTCCAGGGAGTGCGTCCAGATCCCAGATGACCGGGACTTTCACAACTTCAGGACTGAGTGTCACTCGGAGACTGGCTGGACCATGACTTACAACAAGTCGGGGGTCACCGTGTGGGTGCAGATCCTGGAGGAGGAGCGGGCCCTGCACAAGATCAAGGTGAGGCGGCAACCCCGGGGATCAACAGGAGGTCACGTGTTCTCTACCACCAAAGGTGGTGGTGGTGGGTCATAAAATGGGGACCCCTGTGTGAGAAACCTTGGGTGGTAGCTGGGGACCCCAATCCAAGCACCCGCTGGAGTTCCAGGGCATGGGCCCCGTTCACATTTACCCCAAACAACGTTGCCTATTCTCGGTATCTGCTTTCACGTGTTACATTGTATCTCTCTTCTGTTCTCGGTATCTGCTCTCCCGTGTTACATTGTATCTCTATTCTGTTCTCGGTATCTGCTTTCACGTGTTACATTGTCTCTCTATTCTGTTCTCGGTATCTGCTCTCCCGTGTTACTATTCTGTTCTCGGTATCTGCTCTCCCGTGTTACATTGTCTCTCTATTCTGTTCTCGGGATCTGCTCTCACGTGTTACATTGTCTCTCTATTCTGTTCTCTGAATCTGCTCTCACGTGTTACATTGTCTCTCTATTCTATTCTCGGTATCTGCTCTCCCGTGTTACATTGTATCTCTATTCTGTTCTCGGTATCTGCTCTCACGTGTTACATTGTCTCTCTATTCTGTTCTCGGTATCTGCTCTCCCGTGTTACATTGTATCTCTATTCTGTTCTCGGTATCTGCTCTCCCGTGTTACATTGTATCTCTATTCTGTTCTCGGTATCTGCTCTCACGTGTTACATTGTCTCTCTATTCTGTTCTCGGTATCTGCTCTCCCGTGTTACATTGTATCTCTATTCTGTTCTCGGTATCTGCTCTCCCGTGTTACTATTATGTTCTCGGTATCTGCTCTCCCGTGTTACTATTCTGTTCTCGGTATCTGCTCTCCCGTGTTACATTGTCTCTCTATTCTGTTCTCGGGATCTGCTCTCACGTGTTACATTGTCTCTCTATTCTGTTCTCTGGATCTGCTCTCACGTGTTACATTGTCTCTCTATTCTGTTCTCGGTATCTGCTCTCCCGTGTTACATTGTCTCTCTATTCTGTTCTCGGTATCTGCTCTCCCGCGTTACATTGTATCTCTATTCTGTTCTCGGTATCTGCTCTCCCGTGTTACATTGTCTCTCTATTCTGTTCTCGGTATCTGCTCTCCCGCGTTACATTGTATCTTTATTCTGTTCTCGGTATCTGCTCTCACGTGTTACATTGTCTCTCTATTCTGTTCTCGGTATCTGCTCTCCCGCGTTACATTGTATCTCTATTCTGTTCTCGGTATCTGCTCTCCCGTGTTACATTGTATCTCTATTCTGTTCTCGGTATCTGCTCTCCCGTGTTACATTGTATCTCTATTCTGTTCTCGGTATCTGCTCTCCCGTGTTACATTGTATCTCTATTCTGTTCTCGGTATCTGCTCTCCCGTGTTACATTGTATCTCTATTCTGTTCTCGGTATCTGCTCTCACGTGTTACATTGTCTCTCTATTCTGTTCTCGGTATCTGCTCTCCCGTGTTACATTGTATCTCTATTCTGTTCTCGGTATCTGCTCTCACGTGTTACATTGTCTCTCTATTCTGTTCTCGGTATCTGCTCTCCCGTGTTACATTGTATCTCTATTCTGTTCTCGGTATCTGCTCTCCCGTGTTACATTGTATCTCTATTCTGTTCTCGGTATCTGCTCTCACGTGTTACATTGTCTCTCTATTCTGTTCTCGGTATCTGCTCTCCCGTGTTACATTGTATCTCTATTCTGTTCTCGGGATCTGCTCTCACGTGTTACATTGTCTCTCTATTCTGTTCTCTGGATCTGCTCTCACGTGTTACATTTTCTCTCTATTCTATTCTCGGTATCTGCTCTCCCGTGTTACAGTTGTATCTCTATTCTGTTCTCGGTATCTGCTCTCACGTGTTACATTGTCTCTCTATTCTGTTCTCGGTATCTGCTCTCCCGTGTTACATTGTATCTTTATTCTGTTCTCGGTATCTGCTCTCACGTGTTACATTGTCTCTCTATTCTGTTCTCGGTATCTGCTCTCCCGCGTTACATTGTATCTCTATTCTGTTCTCGGTATCTGCTCTCCCGTGTTACATTGTATCTCTATTCTGTTCTCGGTATCTGCTCTCCCGTGTTACATTGTATCTCTATTCTGTTCTCGGTATCTGCTTTCCCGTGTTACATTGTCTCTCTATTCTGTTCTCGGTATCTGCTCTCCCGTGTTACATTGTACATCAGATCTGTGTGGAAAGGGTTCTTTTCTATAAAAGCTGCATGCAAATGTTATATTTCCTATAAGAACTGTGTGGAAAGGGTTATTTCCTGTAACAGCTGTGTGGGAAGGAATTATTTGCAGGTGTGCAGAAAGGTTTCTTCCCTGTAAGAGCTGTGTGGAAAGGGTTATGGCCTATAAGATGTGTGAGGAAAGAGTTCTTTCCTATAAAAGTTGCATGGAAATGTTGGTTTTTTTTCCCCTATAAGAACTGTGGAAAGGATTATTTTCTGTAAGAGCTGTGTAGAAAGGGTTCTCTCCTGTAGGAGCTGTGCGAAAAAGGTTCTTACCTGTAGGCGCTGTGTGGAAAGGGTTCTTACCTGTAGGCGCTGTGTGGAAAGGGTTCTCTCCTGTAGGAGCTGTGTGGAAAGGGTTCTTACCTCTAGGCGCTTTGCGGAAAGGGTTCTTACCTCTAGGCGCTGTGTAGAAAAGGTTCTCTCCTGTAGGAGCTGTGTGGAAAGGGTTCTTACCTGTAGGCACTGTGCGGAAAGGGTTCTTACCTGTAGGCGCTTTGCGGAAAAGGTTCTTACCTCTAGGCGCTGTGTGAAAAGGGTTCTCTCCTGTAGGAGCTGTGTGGAAAGGGTTCTCTCCTGTAGGAGCTGTGTGGAAAGGGTTCTTACCTGTAGGAGCTGTGTGGAAAGGGTTCTTGCCTCTAGGCGCTGTGTGGAAAGGGTTCTTGCCTCTAGGCGCTGTGTGGAAAGGGTTCTTGCCTCTAGGCGCTGTATGGAAAGGGTTCTTACCTGTAGGAGCTGTATGGAAAGGGTTCTTACCTGTAGGAGCTGTGTGGAAAGGGTTCTTTCCTGTAGGAGCTGTGTGGAAAGGGTTCATTTCTGTTAGATCTGTGGGAAAGTCCTTGGAAGGAACAGATCCTTCATATTGGGATAGAAGCTTTCTATACCTAAAACTATGAACGCTGAAATCCAGCAGGAAAGGTTCCGGTGCGGAGCTGATCTGGGGATATGATCCGTTTCCCTTGTTTGGAAACCTGTTCTTAGACCCACAACAAGTTCCAAGAGTCCTGGCTTTCACTTTTTATCTGGCTGCATGCTTGTTCCAGGTCAGCAGCTCAGAAATATGACAAGCAGAGGCAGCCAGGCACCCGGCATTACCAAAGACAAGGCTGACAATGGCTCTGTAATTGGTGCAGCTTCTCTGGGATCACAAAGGGTTTTGTTTCAGTTAATTAGTTGTTGTCATCCTTCTCTGAATCAGCCGGGATTGGAGGACGGCCTCTGCGCTATTAATAGGTGGGACATGGAATGGAACTAGAAGCATGGGATGTGTGCGGGGTAAGTGCGAGGGGGGGGGGGCAGGGTGTGTGCGGGGGAGGGGGGTACAGGGTATGTGCAGGGGAGGTGCAGGGTATGTGCGGGATAGGTGCAGTGTATGTGCGGGATAGGTGCAGGGTATGTGCAGGGGAGGTGCGGGATAGGTGCAGGGTATGTGCAGGGGAGGTGCAGGGTATGTGCTGGATAGGTGCAGGGTATGTGCAGGGGAGGTCCAGGGTATGTGCGGGATAGGTGCAGGGTATGTGCGGGGTATGTACAGGGTATGTGCAGGGGAGGTGCAGGGTATGTGCAGGGGAGGTGCTGGGTATGTGCGGGAAAGGTGCAGGGGAGGTGCAGGGTATGTGCGGGATAGGTGCAGGGTATGTGCGGGATAGGTGCAGGGTATGTGCGGGATAGGTGCAGGGTATGTGCGGGGGAGGTGCGGGATAGGTGCAGGGTATGTGCGGGGTATGTGCGGGGTATGTGCGGGGTATGTGCGGGGTATGTGCAGGGGAGGTGCAGGGTATGTGCAGGGGAGGTGCTGGGGAGGTGCAGGGTATGTGCTGGGTATGTGCGGGAAAGGTGCAGGGGAGGTGCAGGGCATGTGCGGGATAGGTGCAGGGCATGTGCGGGATAGGTGCAGGGCATGTGCGAGATAGGTGCAGGGCATGTGCGGGGGGGAGGTGCAGGGTATGTGCGAGATAGGTGCAGGGCATGTGCGGGATAGGTGCAGGGCATGTGCGGGGGGGAGGTGCAGGGTATGTGCGGGGGGAGGTGCAGGGTATGTGCGGGGGGGAGGTGCAGGGTATGTGCGGGATAGGTGCAGGGTATGTGCGGGGCAGGTGCAGGGTATGTGCGGGATAGGTGCAGGGTATGTGCGGGATAGGTGCAGGGTATGTGCGGGGGGGAGGTGCAGGGTATGTGCGGGGGGGAGGTGCAGGGTATGTGCGGGATAGGTGCAGGGGGGAGGTGCAGGGTATGTGCGGGAGGAGGTGCAGGGTATGTGCGGGAGGAGGTGCAGGGTATGTGCAGGGGGGAGGTGCAGGGTATGTGCAGGGGGGAGGTGCAGGGTATGTGCGGGATAGGTGCAGGGTATGTGCGGGATAGGTGCAGGGTATGTGCGGGGGGGAGGTGCAGGGTATGTGCGGGATAGGTGCAGGGTATGTGCGGGGGGGAGGTGCAGGGTATGTGCGGGATAGGTGCAGGGTATGTGCGGGATAGGTGCAGGGTATGTGCAGGGGGGAGGTGCAGGGTATGTGCGGGATAGGTGCAGGGTATGTGCGGGATAGGTGCAGGGTATGTGC
>NW_028321654.1:0-42194 GCF_062004578.1 Staurois parvus | reverse complement strand
GTATGACTGCGCAATTGTCATTCACAGTGTGATAGCACTGAAAACTGAAAATTGCCCTGGACAGGAAGGGGGGGAAAGTGTCCGGACTGGAAGGGGGGGAAAGTGTCTGGACTGGAAGGGGGGGAAAGTGTCCGGACTGGAAGGGGGGGAAAGTGTCTGGACTGGAAGGGGGGGGAAAGTGTCCGGACTGGAAGGGGGGGGAAAGTGTCCGGACTGAAAGGGGGGGGGGAAAGTGTCCGGACTGGAAGGGGGGGGGGAAAGTGTCCGGACTGGAAGGGGGGGGGGAAAGTGTCCGGACTGGAAGGGGGGGGGGAAAGTGTCCGGACTGGAAGGGGGGGGGGGAAAGTGTCCGGACTGGAAGGGGGGGGGGGAAAGTGTCCGGACTGGAAGGGGGGGGGGAAAGTGTCCGGACTGGAAGGGGGGGGGAAAGTGTCCGGACTGGAAGGGGGGGGGGAAAGTGTCCGGACTGGAAGGGGGGGGGGGAAAGTGTCCGGACTGGAAGGGGGGGGGAAAGTGTCCGGGCTGGAAGGGGGGGGGAAAGTGTCCGGGCTGGAAGGGGGGTGAAAGTGTCCGGACTGGAAGGGGGTGAAAGTGTCCGGACTGGAAGGGGGTGAAAGTGTCCGGACTGGAAGGGGGTGAAAGTGTCCGGACTGGAAGGGGGGGAAAGCGTCCGGACTGGAAGGGGGGAAAGTGTCCGGACTGGAAGTGGTTAAAGTCCAAAGGTAGTTAAGAGATAATCCAACAGTGCCTGACTCAGTGGCAGCCGATTCAAAAAGCTAGAAGAGATTGTGTGTGAACCATAAAAAAAAGAGAGACGCAGCGCCATCTAAGTGCAGCAATATAAGCAAATTATTTATTTCCACAAAATTGGCAAATCACAATAGTAGTAGTCAAATGAGCGCTTGTCAACGGCTGTGCAACTCCTGGCCGGTCCCGATGCACTGTCCTTGGCTGTGCTGGTGGTTCCCAGTACTTCATGGTCGTTGTGGATCCAGTAAGTACTGGAGGAAGTATGGCCTGAAGGAGCATGCATGCTACGAGCACGTGCCACGCCTACTGCTGTACCGTGAGCTGTCATCACTCCCGCCCTGCCCTGTGGATCCACGTCGACCCATCATTGGTGTCAGTGGGAAGAATAGAGCCCCAAGGACCCGATAAAGGCACGCAAAGGGCCACAGTTTGGAGCCCACTGGGTAAATGATCACAAAAGTATGACATCTCATACTGTAGATCAGTCTTTAGTGCAGCAGGGCTTGTTTAGTCCAGGAGAGGAGCCGGTACAACTGTACAAGAGTGACGGGAAGGCCGGAGGGAGGATTTCATCTTCGTATCTGTTGGTTGTGGTAATAATCATCACATATCTCTTCCCCCAGGTCACAGCGTCCAAATGGCCGTTCCTGAGGATCTGGCAGACAAGCTGCTTCTGGCTAGTTGGGGTCTTCCTGGAGCCGTCCTGGAGAAGTATGGCGGCCTGGGGGTGGTGCAGATGTTTGAGTGGCAGGCGGAGTGTCTGATGTTGGGACAGGTTCTCTCCGGGAAGAATCTGGTCTATTCTGGTGAGTGCCGCCATGATGTTCTGGCTGCGGCTTCGGCCTGGATATCAGCTTTTGCCACATGTTATTTACCCACATGGAAGAAAAATATATTTTGAGGTCTGAGTGAGAGCCACACAACATATACTATTATTATTATACAGGATTTATATAGTGCCAACAGTTTGCTCAGCGCTGTACATTGTAATGGGAGACAGTATACGAGACAGTACAATAACAATACAATACACGAGGGGTTAGAGGGCCCTGCTCCTTGGAGCTTACAATCTAGGAGGGAGGGGATAGTGGGACAGGAGGAAATAGCTGTGGAGGATGGAGTGGTAGGAAGAGTGGAGGAGATCGACAATTAGGTGAGGGCGGGGTAGGCTTCCCTGAAGAGGTGGGTTTTCAGGGTGCGCCTAAAGGTGAGGAGGGTAGGTGACAGTTTGATGGATTGGTGTAGTGAGTTCCAGGGGATGGGGGAAGCTCTGGAGAGGTCCTGGAGACGGGCATGGGAGGAGGAGACCAGGGAACTAGAGAGTAGGATGTCTTGTGAGGAGCGGAGATTACGTTTTGGGTGGTAGATGGATATCGGGTCGCTGTAGTTTGGGGCAGTGTTATGAACAGCTTTGTACGTCAATGTTAGTAATTTGAATTTTATGCATTGGGCAATCGGAAGCCAGCGGAGGGATTGGCAGAGAGGGGTGGAGGACACTGAGTGGAGGCCAGTGGAGGGATTGGCAGAGGGGGGGTGGTGGATACGGAGCGGTTAGTAAGGTGGAGGAGTCTGGCCGCAGAATTCTGGACAGACTGAAGCGGGGATAGCCTGTGATGAGGTAGGCCGGTGAGGAGGGAGTTACAGTAGTCCAGACATGAGATAATAAGGGAATGAACGAGTAGTTTAGTAGTGTCTGGGGTGAGGAACGGACGTATTTTGGAGATGTTGCGGAGGAGAAGTCTACATGAATTTGGCAGCGATTGGACCTGGGGCTGGAAAGACAGATTGGAGTCTAGAATGACACCTAGTACTCTGGCTTGCGGGGTGGGGCTAATGGTGGCGTTTTTGGCCGTGATGGAGAGGGGGGGGGGGGGGCGCGGGCTGGGGGGAAAACTAGGAGCTCGGTTTTGGAGAGGTTGAGTTTAAGGAAGTGGAGCGACATCCAGTCTGATATGTCGCTCAGTGGGTGTGTTATTCGGGCGGAGACTAAAGGGGTGAGGCGAGGGGTGGAGAGATAGATTTGAGTGTCATCGGTATAGAGGTGGTAGTTGAAGCCGTGGGAGTGTATCAGTTTGCCAAAGGAGGAGGTGTAGATGGAGAAGAGAAGGGGCCCAAGGACAGAACCTCTGGGGACCCCAACAGAGGGGGGGAGTGAGGGGGAGGTGGTAGAGTTATATGTAACACTGAAGGAGCGCTGTGATAGATAGGATGAGAGCCAGGAGAGAGCAGAGTCTCTGAGGCCAAGAGAGTGTAGTTTTTTGAGGAGGAGGGGGTGGTCGACTGTCGAAGGCCGCAGAGAGGTCAAGGAGTAGGAGCACTGAATAGTGGCCATTAGCTTTGGTGGTTAGCAGGTCGTTGGAGAGTTTGAGTAAGGCAGTTTCGGTGGAGTGTAGGGGGCGGAAGCCGGACTGTAGTGGATCAAGGAGGTTGTTGTCGGTGAGGTGGGAACCCAGGCGATTGTAGACTAAGCACTCAAGGAGTTTGGATGTAAATGGCAGCAGGGAGATGGGTCTAAGGTTGTTTAGGTCGGTGGGATCCAGGGAGGGTTTTAAGTATGGGGGTGATGTGCACATGCTTCAGAGGGGAGGGGAATGCGCCAGTAGAGAGGGAGAGATTAAAGATGTGATTGAGGGAGCGTAGGATGGAGCAAGAGGGTGATCATAGGAGTTGTGTGGGCACAGGGTCAAGAGTGCGGGTGGTAAGGTGAGCTTCAGAGAAGACCTTAGTGACCTCTTCAGTGGTAGCAAGGTCGAAGGAGTGGAGTGTTGAGGGGGTTTTAGTGTGAGGAATGTTGGGCAGGGTGGAGGTCTGGACAGTGGCGGGGTGGAGGAGGTTTTAGTGTGAGGAATGCTAGGTGGGGTTGAAGTCTGAGCAGTGATGATGTCCCTACAGATTGCATCGATCTTCCTTTGGAAGTGGTTAGCAATCTCGTGGGCGATGAATGAGGTGCTGGGTGGAGGTGGGGGCGAAGAGAGTTAAAAGTAGAGAAGAGCCGGCGAGGACTGGAGGAGAGGGCATTGATGAGGGTTACAAAGTAGGCTTGCTTGGCAGCGTGGAGGGAGGAAGTGTAGGTGCGGAAGGCGGACTTATAACAGGTGAACGCTTGTTGGCATCTGGTTTTGCGCCATAGTTGCTCCAGCGTCGCTTGAAATTTTTGGTATGGTCAGTCTGCCAGGGTTGAAGTGGTCGGGTCTAATGTTTCGTGTGTTAGGGGTGCTAAGGAGTCTAGAGCGGCTGACAGCGAGTTGTTATAGGCAGTCGTGGCCAGGTCGGGGCAGGACAGGGGGAGGATACTGTCGTAAAGTTGGTCAGCTACAGAGTGGAAGGGGGCAGGGTCCAGGTTTTGGAGGTTTCGGCTGGTGATAGTTTGACATTTGGAGGGGTAGGTGTAAGAGGACGAGGAGACTGAGAAGGTGATGAGGTTGTGGTCAGAGAGGGGAAAGGGGGTGTTTGTGAGGTTGTGGGGGGGTGCAGAGATGAGAGAAAACAAGGTCCAGGGTGTTCCCGTCGGAGTGGGTGGTGGAGTGGGTACTAAAGGGTTGCATGTGGCCCTCTGGCTGAAGGTTGGGCATCAAGGCTCTGGAGTATGACTTCTACAACACAGTGTATATTATGGTACAGCCTGGAATATGTCAGACAGTACAGTATAGGCAATGGTACTGCTAGGAACATATCACTTACAATGTACAGAGGGGGGGCAGCCCAGGGTATGTCATCTATCACACAATGTATGCAATGTTGCAGTCTGGAATATGTCAGTTACAGCACAGTGTACAGAGTGGGGTGGCCTGGAGCATGTTATGTACAGCACAGTGTACAGAGTGGGGTGGCCTGGAGCATGTTATGTACAGCACAGTGTACAGAGTGGGGTGGCCTGGAGCATGTTATGTACAGCACAGTGTACAGAGTTGGGTGGCCTGGAGCATGTTATGTACAGCACAGTGTACAGAGTGGGGTGGCCTGGAGCATGTTACGTACAGCACAGTGTACAGAGTGGGGTGGCCTGGAGTAGGTCACGTACAGAGTGGGGTGGCCTGGAGCATGTTATGTACAGCACAGTGTACAGAGTGGGGTGGCCTGGAGCATGTTATGTACAGCACAGTGTACAGAGTGGGGTGGCCTGGAGCATGTTATGTACAGCACAGTGTACAGAGTGGGGTGGCCTGGAGCATGTTACGTACAGCACAGTGTACAGAGTGGGGTGGCCTGGAGCATGTTACGTACAGCACAGTGTACAGAGTGGGGTGGCCTGGAGCAAGTCACGTACAGAGTGGGGTGGCCTGGAGCAGGTCACGTACAGAGTGGGGTGGCCTGGAGCAGGTCACGTACAGAGTGGGGTGGCCTGGAGCAGGTCACGTACAGAGTGGGGTGGCCTGGAGCAGGTCACGTACAGCACAGTGCACAGAGTGGGGTGGCCTGGAGCAGGTCACGTACAGCACAGTGCACAGAGTGGGGTGGCCTGGAGCAGGTCACGTACAGCACAGTGCACAGAGTGGGGTGGCCTGGAGCAGGTCACGTACAGCACAGTGCACAGAGTGGGGTGGCCTGGAGCAGGTTACGTACAGCACAGTGTACAGAGTGGGGTGGCCTGGAGCAGGTTACGTACAGCACAGTGTACAGAGTGGGGTGGCCTGGAGCAGGTCACGTGCAGCTCAGTGTACAAATTGTGGTGGCATGTCGTGTACAGCATGGTGTACAGAGTGGGGTGGCCCGGAGCATGTTATGCATAGGACAGGGTACAGAGTAGCGTGGCCTGGAGAAGGTCACGCATAGGACAGGGTGCAGAATGGGGTGATTCAGAGCAGGTCACGTACAGCTCAGTGTACAGAGTTGGGTGGCCCAGAGCAGGTCACGTACAGCTCAGTGTACAGAGTGGGGTGGCCTGGAGCAGGTCATGTACAGAGTGGGGTGGCCTGGAGCAGGTCATGTACAGAGTGGTGTGGTCTGGAGCAGGTCACGTACAGCACAGTGTACAGAGTGCATTAGGCCTGGAGCATGTTGCGTACAGCACAGTGTACAGAGTGGGTTGGCCCGGAGCATGTTATGCCCAGGACAGGGTGAGGTGGCATGAAGCAGGTCACGTGCAGCTCAGTGTACAAATTGTGGTGGCATGTCGTGTACAGCATGGTGTACAGAGTGGGGTGGCCCGGAGCATGTTATGCATAGGACAAGGTACAGAGTAGCGTGGCCTGGAGAAGGTCACGCATAGGACAGGGTGCAGAATGGGGTGATTCAGAGCAGGTCACGTACAGCTCAGTGTACAGAGTTGGGTGGCCCAGAGCAGGTCACGTACAGCTCAGTGTACAGAGTTGGGTGGCCCAGAGCAGGTCGCATTCTGCACATTGTACAGAGTGGGGTGGTCCAGAGCATGTTCCGTACAGCACAGTGCAAAAAGTGGGAAGTCTGAGAACATGTCATGTACAGCACAGTGTAGATAGTGGGGCAGGCCAGAGTATCTCACATAGAGCACAATGTACATAGATAGGTGTGTCACACATACAGCACGATGTATAGAGTTGGGCTGCCTGAAGTATCTCCTGTACAGCACAATGTACAGAGTAGAGCAGCTGGTAATATACCTCGCACAGCACAGCGTCTGGATATCCTTTATTACCAACAAACAATGGGTAACTTCTCAAACAATACCTTTTAGGTTGGGAAAAGTCAGTACCTCTTTCTGTGTTTTTTTTTTTTTTTTTTTTTGGGTTTCTGTGCCCCCGTTGATAAAACCTGATGGAGGATCTAACCCTTACACTTTATGTACCCAAAGAACCCTCAGTGGGGCTTTAATGCAGAAATAAGATCATACATATATTTGTGACGGGAGTCACTTTGGGTGGGGGGCCCATGGAACACAGCTCACTGTGGAGAGGTGGGGAGACCCCTGTCTCAGCTCCCCATATCCCTCTTATGTGTAAGTCTCCCTGTTCCTGTTAGGGGTACAGGGTGATCTGTCCAAATATTGGGGTGGGGGGTTGTTGATTGTTTAATGCTATGTGGTAGCATCCATTGTTCTATTGTGTGTCTTGCTTGGGAGCAAACTATTATGGGATGTGTGTTTATGTGTATTTGCTTGGTGGGGGGTGTTTCCGGCAGCTCTTCCCCTGATGGGACTGTCTGCTGATGTGTCTCTTGTTACTGGGTGTGTATTGCCCCGCCCTGTGTCATTATGCAGGGAGGGGGGATTGCCCCCTGAGTGTATATATCTTGTATCTGTGTTCAAATAAACTAGTCTATTTCCTGATTTATTTCAAGCCTGGTCCCGTCTAGTCTTGTATGGTCGGCTGTGGTGTCCGTGGTCGGTGTTCGGACAGGGAAGCGGTATTATAACGGAAGTACCCAAGTGCAGTCTGGGGTCCGGTTCCGTTACAATATTGAAAGAGACATTTGGTTAAAAAAGATTTTTATCAACTTTTATTACATACACATTTCCATCGTAATATTTAATACATGATTTCTAACAAGAATATTGCTGTGACAGCATTCTTACAAGAGAACTCTTGATACAAGAATATGAAACCACACAGAAAAAAAAAAAAAAGAAAAACCCCCGACGCGCTTCGATCATTCCACATGCTAGCTCTTCCTCAGGGGGCATGAAAGATGAAGGACTTTCTTGTAAATATATAAGCAATCATAAATGAGGATTCAAAAAAATAAACAGATAATCAAAAACATTTTTTTTTACCACATAACCAAAGAATGTTTTACTTACAAAAACATATATCAGAGCAAAAGAAAAGATGACTTCCAAGATGAGAGGCCGGATGCCATGTTCCGGCGGGGGGTCCATCATCCAAGAGGGTCACATGTAAGTCACCAGACAACAAGGACTGACAAAGGGGCACCAAAACATCCCCCCCCAATGCGACTACTTTTTTTGTATACTCATTTATGACTGCTTATATATTTACTAGAAATTCCTGTCTCTCATGCCCCCTGAGGAAGATCTAGAATGTGGAATGATCGAAATGCGTCGGGAGTTTTTTTTTTCTTTTTTTTTTTTTCTGTGTGGTCTCATATCCTTGTATTAAGAGTTCTCTTGTAAGAATACTATCAGAGCAATATTCTTTTTAGAAATCATGTATTTAATATTACAGTGGAAATGTGTATGTAATAAAGTTGATACAAATCTTTTTTTTTTTAACCAAATGTCTCTTTCAATATATGTATGATCCTATTGCTGCATTAAAGTCCCACTGGGGGTTCTTTGGGTACATGCATTCATATAGGGACGAGCAGCCAGATACTGGTCAGTGGGAGGAACCACCGAGTGCATTTCCTGTGCTCCCTGCAGTGCTTAGTGGTTCCTCCCGCTGACTTCTACAACTCATGGTCAGTGGGAGGAACCACCGAGTGCATTTCCTGCGCTCCTTGCAGTGCTTGGTGGTTCCTCTCACCGACTTCTACAACTCGTGGTCAGTGGGAGGAACCACTGAGTGCATTTCCTATGCTCCCTGCAGTGCTTAGTGGTTCCTCCCGCCGACTTCTACAACTCATGGTCAGTGGGAGGAACCACCGAATGCATTTCCTATGCTCCCTGCAGTGCTTAGTGGTTCCTCTCGCCGATTTCTACAACTTGTGGTCTGTGGGAGGAACCACTGAGTGCATTTCCTGTGCTCCCTGCAGTGCTTAGTGGTTCCTCCCGCCGATTTCTACAACTCATGGTAAGTGGGAGGAACTACCGAATGCATTTCCTGTGCTCCCTGCAGTGCTTAGTGGTTCCTCCCGCCGATTTCTACAACTCATGGTAAGTGGGAGGAACCACCGAATGCATTTCCTATGCTCCCTGCAGTGCTTAGTGGTTCCTCTCGCCGATTTCTACAACTTGTGGTCTGTGGGAGGAACCACTGAGTGCATTTCCTGTGCTCCCTGCAGTGTTTAGTGGTTCCTCCCGCCGATTTCTACAACTCATGGTAAGTGGGAGGAACTACCGAATGCATTTCCTGTGCTCCCTTCAGTGCTTAGTGGTTCCTCTCGCCGATTTCTACAACTTGTGGTCTGTTGGAGGAACCACTGAGTGCATTTCCTGTGCTCCCTGCAGTGCTTGGCGGTTCCTTCCACCGACTTCTACAACTCGTGGTCAGTGGGAGGAACCACTGAGTCCATTTCCTATGCTCCCTGCAGTGCTTGGCGGTTCCTTCCACTGACTTCTACAACTCGTGGTCAGTGGGAGGAACCACTGAGTGCATTTCCTGTGCTCCCTGCAGTGCTTGGCGGTTCCTTCCACTGACTTCTACAACTCGTGGTCAGTGGGAGGAACCACTGAGTGCATTTCCTGTGCTCCCTGCAGTGCTTGGCGGTTCCTTCCACCGACTTCTACAACTCGTGGTCAGTGAGAGGACCCACTGAGTGCATTTCCTGTGCTCCCTGCAGTGCTTGGCGGTTCCTTCCACTGACTTCTACAACTCGTGGTCAGTGAGAGGACCCACTGAGTGCATTTCCTGTGCTCCCTGCAGTGCTTAGTGGTTCCTCCCGCTGACTTCTACAACTCATAGTCAGTGGGAGGAACCACCGAGTGCAGCGGGGGACACGGGATATTGGCACTCTTCTCTTTTGCAGGCAGACCTTCAATATTGGAACTTTATATATAACCTTTTGTCTGATTTCACTTCTCTCTCTGCAGCTCCCACAAGTGCCGGGAAAACTCTGGTCGCTGAACTGCTGATCCTAAAGAGAGTTCTGGAGACCCGGAAGAAAGCTTTATTCATCCTCCCCTTCGTCTCTGTAGCCAAAGAGAAAACCTATTACTTACAGGTGATTTTCTCTTTTCCAACTGCAGGCTCGATTCACAAAGTTCGTTCTTTTCTTGTTCATCATTTTCCTGATTATGTAGGTCCTATATTATACCTAGAAGTTAAATCCTATATTTGGCCTTCCCTGGCTCCTCCCCCACCACTTATCTACATCAGAGTGACGTTCTGAAATGCAACCTTTCCATTTTCATTGCTTGCCTTATTTTTGACCCAGTGATGTCATCACTGGGTCACTGTGCTTCTCTACGCAATGCAAGGAGACCATGACTGGGAGGAGCCCCATCACTGCACCCTTCCTCCGTACTCTCAAGAGCCCTGAACCATGATGCAATTAATGGGCTCGCTCTTGGGACTAGTTTTGTAAATGTGGAAATGCCTTGATGGGTAGGTGTCATTCGGAGGGTGTTGGTGTTCCCCACGCAGGATGTTTTTGCATGCAGACCACTCTGGGTAACACCCACCTGTGATGCTGAGCCTTTATGATTGAATTAACTGAAATCCAGTGAATGAAAGGGGCGGGGCCAGGAGCTTTCATGCTGGGGTGGAAAGCACTAGATGATGCCGGACATCCTCCAGCCAGGAAAGGAGGCGGAGCTCTATCTGACTCACTGCAGCTTCTAATGCACATTGTGAGAAGCTCACAGTGTGCAGTGATTTCAGAGTGAGCAACTTCAGTCCTGGAGAGGAGCCGGTACACCTGTGCAAGACTGAAGGGGAGGCGCCGGTACACCTGTGCAAGACTGAAGGGGAGGAGCCGATACACCTGTGCAAGACTGAAGGGGAGGAGCCGGTACACCTGTGCAAGACTGAAGGGGAGGAGCCGGTACACCTGTACAAGACTGAAGGGGAGGAGCCGGTACATCTGTGCAAGACTGAAGAAAAGGAGCCGGTACACCTGTGCAAGACTGAAGAAAAGGAGCCGGTACACCTGTACAAGACTGAAGGGGAGGAGCCGGTACACCTGTGCAAGACTGAAGAAGAGGAGCCTGTACACCTGTGCAAGACTGAAGGGGAGGAAGCCGTACACCTGTGGAAGACTGAAGGGGAGGAGCCGGTACACCTGTGCAAGACTGAAGGGGAGGAGCCGGTACACCTGTGCAAGACTGAAGGGGAGGAAGCCGTACACCTGTGCAAGACTGAAGGGGAGGAGCCGGTACACCTGTGCAAGACTGAAGGGGAGGAGCCGGTACACCTGTGCAAGACTGAAGGGGAGGAGCCGGTACACCTGTGCTAGACTGAAGGGGAGGAGCCGGTACACCTGTGCAAGATTGAAGGGGAGGAGCCGGTACACCTGTGCAAGATTGAAGGGGAGGAGCCGGTACACCTGTGCAAGATTGAAGGGGAGGAGCCGGTACACCTGTGCAAGACTGAAGAAGAGGAGCCGGTACACCTGTGCAAGACTGAAGAAGAGGAGCCGGTAAACCTGTGCAAGACTGAAGGGGAGGAGGCGGTACATCTGTGCAAGACTGAAGGGGAGGAGGCGGTACGCCTGTGCAAGACTGAAGGGGAGGAGGCGGTACGCCTGTGCAAGACTGAAGGGGAGGAGGCGGTACGCCTGTGCAAGACTGAAGGGGAGGAGGCGGTACGCCTGTGCAAGACTGAAGGGGAGGAGGCGGTACGCCTGTGCAAGACTGAAGGGGAGGAGGCGGTACGCCTGTGCAAGACTGAAGGGGAGGAGGCGGTACGCCTGTGCAAGACTGAAGGGGAGGAGGCGGTACGCCTGTGCAAGACTGAAGGGGAGGAGGCGGTACGCCTGTGCAAGACTGAAGGGGAGGAGGCGGTACGCCTGTGCAAGACTGAAGGGGAGGAGGCGGTACGCCTGTGCAAGACTGAAGGGGAGGAGGCGGTACGCCTGTGCAAGACTGAAGGGGAGGAGGCGGTACGCCTGTGCAAGACTGAAGGGGAGGAGGCGGTACGCCTGTGCAAGACTGAAGGGGAGGAGGCGGTACGCCTGTGCAAGACTGAAGGGGAGGAGGCGGTACGCCTGTGCAAGACTGAAGGGGAGGAGCCGGTACACCTGTGCAAGACTTAAGGGAAAGCCAGAGGTCAGATTTAGGGACTTACCTTCCCCCAGTACCATGTATGACAAATTAGTTAGGGGTTTACCTCAAATAATTGAGAAATGAAGACAAATAATAGATAGTAACTGTCACTAATATACACAGAACATTTTTTGCATAATTTTTGGTTGCAGTTCTCTTAAAATCTTTCTGCATTTCAGAACGTGTTCCAGGAGGTCGGGGTGCGGGTGGAAGGTTACATGGGCAGCTCCTCCCCTGCCTGCGGTTTCTCATCTCTGGACGTCGCCGTCTGCACCATCGAGAAAGCCAATGGCCTGGTGAACCGGCTGATAGAAGAGAACAAGATCGACTTGTTAGGTATGTCGGACCTGACTGAGGTCAGATATGATTGTACATGTGTGGTCCTTGCCCTGTTCACCGCTGTCTTTTGAATGGTCCTACCAGTGAAGCCGGCACCATTTGTGTCACCCCTCCACTCTTCAATGTCTGCCTGATAAAATGAAAGGCCCTCTGTCCAGCATAAAGAATTTCAGGCTCAAGTAAGAAGCTATAAGGAGAGGAGAGCTATAGGATATCGGTAATGTAATGGAACCGACCCCAGACTGCCACTTGGGTACTTCCGTTAGACTACCGCTTCCCCGTCCGAACACCGACCACGGACACCACCGCTGACCATACAAGACTAGACGACACCAATCTTGAAGTAATCCAGGAAGTAGACTACTTTATTTTAACACAGATACAAGATATATACATTCAAGGGAACAACCCCTCTCCCTGCATAATGACACAGGGTGGGGCAATCTACATTTAGTAACAAGAGACACACCAACAGACAGTCCCATCAGGAGGGAGGGCTGCTGGAGACACAAACCAAGCCAATGCACATAAACACATACATCCCATAATAGTTTGCTCCCAAGCAAGACACACAATAGAACAATGGGATGCAACCACATGGCATTAAACAATCCACAACCCCCCACCCCAATATTAGGACATATCACCCTGTAACCCTAACAGGCACAGGGAGACTTACACATAATAGGGATATGGGGAGCTGAGACAGGGGTCTCCCCACCTCTCCAAAGTGAGCTGTGTTCCATGGGCCCCCCACCCAAAGTGACTCCCGTCACACCTTTTGAGTCATTGAAATCTTCCAATGGGGACACTAGTTCCTGTGACAACGAGGGATTTCTTCATTTTACAGCAATTTCCACCCACTTCCTGTTTTGGGTTTGGAACCAGAAGTGAGGGGAAATCTCTGCCCGGTCTCTCCACCTCATCCAATCAGAGAATGATTTGTGGTCATTCTATGAAATGCGTCTGTGCTAAGCGACTAACGTCTTATGTTTACAGCAAAGGAGCAAATTAACCGCTTTATGACTGGCACATTGCAGCTTTACTGCTACAATGCGACCCCTCTGATCAGGATCGCGTGTGTGTGTGTGTGTGTGTGTGTGTGAGATCAAGCACCTCCGAGTAGCACCCTCCCAGTGGCTGTGCTGTCATTTGCTACAGCACATGCCAATCATCATTGAAAACCAGTTAATCCGTCCTACTACTTGTGGGGAGTGATGAAGTTTTTTTGTTTTTTTTTAACACTGAGTGCTTTTTCACACTTAAAGGCTGTAAAAGCAATCATTTCTCCTCTCTGGCTGCATTCTTGCAGCCATTGAGAAATACTGTGTGAGCTGTGATTGGTCACAGCTTGTCACATGGTACCAGGCTGTTGTGAATAGCCCTGTACCATGTGATCTCTGTGATCATTCACAGATTTCACACGTAGTAAGCAATGATGTCAGAAGTGACATCTTGCTTACTACTCTGCATGTGATCACTGATCGGCCAATCAGCGATCACAGGATCAGGACCTCACACAGAGGGTCCCATACAGCGATCGGTGTACCGTTTTGTGTCCGGAGGTCACAGTGGGCATCAGATTGCGGTGCTATGCGCTCCCAGGGAGCGCACACAAGCAGGGAGCGGGGAGGATGTTTATAAATGGCCACCCGCCCCTGCACTGCCATCGTCCGTCCGTTTATATACATGGGCCGGACGGGAAGTGGTTAATTTTGATAAAAAATAGATAAAAACTTGAAACCTCCATCAGGAAATAAGTACAAAACCGCCGGACGTTCTCTTTAGTTTTGTGGAACTACAAGTCACAGGTTTGTTTTTTTTTGGTCATTCTTCTACAGCCAGCGGAACATAGGTGGGGGAGGGGACGCAGACTGTTTCTGTCATGTGACTCCAACTATGTCTCTCCTTTTGCTCAGGGATGATGGTGGTGGACGAGTTGCATATGTTGGGAGATTCACACCGCGGTTATTTGCTGGAACTTCTCCTCACAAAGATCCGATACGTCACCCAGAAAAGAGCCGCCCTGTAAGTCGTTACATTTGAAGTCCATATACATGTTTTGTTTTTTTTTTATATTTTTATTTTCATATTTTTTATTATATTCTTATGTTTTTTTCCCCTTTACACGCATCCCAACACCTGCGCACATAGAAAAGTGACGGCAGAAAAAGACCGGGTGGTCCATCGAGTCCACCATTTTTTTTTTGTTACCTTTTTTGTCTATTTTGAGTATAGATCTGTACTTGTCCCACTCATGTTTGAAGCTAATTACTGCTGACTGACTGGCTCAATACCTCTGCTGGATGTTTATTCTCGGCATCCACTACTCTGTCAGGAAAATAATACTTTCTGAGATTAGTTCTGAACGTTCCTCCAGTTAGTTGGAGGTCCTGTCCTCGTGTTCTTGATTTTGGTTTCGTGTTGATAATCCCGCCCTCCTGAACCTTATTCACCCCTTTGATGTATTTAACCGTTTCCATACCGGGCAATTTTCCCCCTTCCTGCCCAGGCCATTTTTCAGCTTTCAGCGCTCTCACACTTTGAATGACAATTGCGCGGTCATACAACACTGTCCCAAACTAAAATTTTATCATTTTCTTCACACAACTAGAGCTTTCTTTTGGTGGTATTTAATCACCGCTGGGGTTTTTATTTTTTGCTAAATTAACAAAAAAAGACCAAAAATTTTGAAAAAAAAACACATTTTTCTTTGTTTCTGTTATAAAAGTTTACAAATAAATAATTGTTCTTCATAAATTTAGGCCGAGATGTATTCTGCTCCATGTCTTTGGTGAAAATAACCCAAATTAGGATGTATTATTTAGTTTGTAGGAAAGTTATAGAGTTCACAAACTATGGTATAGATCTGAATATTGATCAATCCTGAAGTACTGACAGCCAATCTAATTTCTTGAGATCCAAGAATGTCAGAACAGTACAGATATCCCCCAAATGTCAGGACAGTACAGATATCCCCCAAATGTCAGAATAGTACAGATATCCCCAAATGTCAGGACAGTACAGATATCCCCCAAATGTCAGAATAGTACAGATATCCCCCAAATGACCCCTTTTTGCAGAGTAGACAGTCCGACGTACTTCATAAGAGGAATGGCGAGTTTTTTGAAGTTGTATTTTTTTGTCATAATTTTTCCGAAAATGAAAAAATGAAAAAAATTATTTTCACTATTTTTTTTTTACATACTGTCACCAGTGCAGTACAGCGTAATCATATAACTGGCATGGCGGTGATCAGGGACACTGACTGGTGACAGTATGAAAAAAAAATATATATATTTTTTTAAATTTTTTTATTTTTTTATTATATTTAATTTTTTATTACATTTTTTTTATTTTTAAGATTTTTTTTCATATTTTACTATGACCAAAATAGTACAATGTTACATTACATTACATTACATTGAGTTTATATAGCGCCAAAGGGTTTGCTCAGCGCTGGACAATACATGAAACATTACAGCAACTACGAACAGCACACGAGGGGTAAGAGGGCCCTACTCTTTCGAGCTTACAATCTGGGAGGGAGGGGGTAGTGGTACAGGAGGAAGTGGCTGTGGGGGATGGAGTGCTAGGAGGAATGAAGGAGAGCAGCAGTTAGGTGAGGGTGGGGTAGGCTTCCCTGAAGAGGTGGGTTTTCAGGGAGCGCCTGAAGGTGAGGAGGGAAGGTGACAGTCTGATGGATTGGGGTAGTGAGTTCCAGAGGATGGGGGAGGACCTGGAGAAGTCTTGCAGACGTGCGTGTGAGGAGGAGACCAGGGAGCAAGATAGAAGGAGGTCCTGTGAAGAGCGAAGGGTACGGGTAGGGTGGTACTTGGGAATCAGGTCGGTGAGGTAGTTAGGGGCAGTGTTGTGAATGGCTTTGTAGGTCAGAGTGAGTAGTTTGAATTTGATGCGTTGGGCGATAGGGAGCCAGTGGAGGGAGAGGCAGAGGGGGGTGGCAGAGGTGGAGCGGCTGGTGAGGTGGATGAGTCTGGCAGCTGAGTTCAGGATGGTCTGAAGCGGGGAGAGCCTGCACTGGGGTAGGCCGGTGAGGAGGGAGTTGCAGTAGTCAAGGCGTGAGATAATCAGGGAGTGCACAAGTAGTTTAGCGGTGTCTGGGGTAAGGAAGGTGCGTATTTTGGCGATATTGCGGAGGTGGAGCCTGCATGTGTTTGTCAGTGATTTGACATGAGGTTGGAAGGAGAGGTTAGAGTCCAGAATGACCCCAAGGACTTTGGCTTGCGGGGCGGGATTGATGGTGGTGATGTTAGTAGTGATGGATAGGATGGGGGGGGGGCGCGGGCAGGAGGGAAGACGAGAAGCTCGGTTTTGGAGAGGTTGAGTTTGAGGAAATGGAGCGACATCCAGTCAGAGATGTCGTTTAGGAGGTGAGTGATGCGGGCGGAGAAAGTGGAGGTGAGGTGAGGGGTGGAGAGGTAAATTTGAGTGTCATCAGCATAGAGATGGTAGTTGAAGCCGTGGGAGTGTATGAGTTTGCCAAGGGAGGAGGTGTAGATGGAGAAGAGAAGGGGTCCAAGGACAGAGCCCTGGGGGACCCCAACAGAGAGGGGGAGGGAAGGGGAGGTGGCACCATTGTAGGAAACGCTGAAGGAGCGTCGGGATAGGTAAGAGGAGAACCAGGAGAGAGCGGTGTCTCTGACGCCAAGGGAGAATAGTTTATTAAGGAGGAGGGGGTGGTCAACTGTGTCGAAGGCCGCGGAGAGGTCCAGGAGGAGGAGGACAGAGTAGTCGCCTTTGGCTTTGGCGGTAAGTAGGTCGTTGGTGATTTTGAGGAGGGCGGTTTCGGTGGAGTGTAGGGGACGGAAGCCGGACTGTAGTGGATCAAGGAGGTTGTTGTCAGTTAGGTGGGCGCTTAGGCGGTTGTAGACTAAGCGCTCCAGGAGTTTGGAAGTGAGTGGCAGCAGGGAGATGGGTCTGAGGTTGTTTGGGTCAGAGGGGTCCAGGGAGGGCTTTTTGAGTATGGGGGTGATGTGCGCATGCTTTAGGGGGGAGGGGAATACGCCGGTAGAGAGGGAGAGATTGAAGATGTGGGTGAGGGAGCAGATGAGGGAAGAGGGGGGTGACTGGAGGAGTCGAGAGGGGATAGGGTCTAGGGGGCAGGTAGTGAGGCGGGCTTCAGAGAAGACCCTGGTGACTTCCTCAGTGGTAGCGGGGCTGAAGGAGTGCAGAGCTGGTGGGGTTACGGTAAGCGGGGTCTTAAGTGTGGAGGGGGGCAGTGCGGTTGCGAGGTCAGAGGAGGGAAGAGATGAGGGGGAGATAGGGGGGGGGAGGCTAGGTGGGGAGGTAGATTGCGAGTTGACTATGTCCTGACGGATAGCATCAATTTTATTGTGGAAATGAGTGGCAATCTCGTGGGCGGTGAGTGAGGTACTGAGTGGAGGAGGGGGGGGAGAGAGCAGGGAGTTGAAGGTGGAGAAGAGTCGGCGAGGGCAGGAGGAGAGGGTGTTAATCAGGTTTACGAAGTAAGCCTGCTTGGCGGCGTGGAGGGAGGAGGTGTAAGTGAGGAAGGCAGATTTGTAGAGGGAGAATGAACGGGGGGACCTGGTTTTGCGCCATAGTCTCTCCAGCGCACGACTGCGACGTTTGAGGCATTTAGTGTGGTCGTTCTGCCATGGTTGGAGCGGTCTGGGTTTGATGTAGCGTGTGGTTAGGGGTGCCAGAGAGTCTAGGGTAGCTGATAGTGAGTCGTTGTACGTGTTAGTGGCTAGGTCAGGACAAGACAGTGGAAGGATGCTGTCGTGTAGGCGGTTGGCAGCCGAGTGGAGGGGGGCCGGGTTCAGGTTGCGAAGGTTGCGGCTGGTGATGGTTTGGCGCTCTGGGGGGGGGGAGTTAGGGGAAGGGGAGATGGAGAACGTGAGGAGGTGGTGGTCGGAGAGAGGGAAGGGGGTGTTAGAGAACTGGTTGAGGGTACAGAGGTGGGAGAAGACGAGGTCCAGGGTGTTCCCAATGATGTGGGTGGAGGATTGAGTGTGCTGTGTGAGCGCGAAGGAGGAGGTTAGGTGGAGGAATTGGGAAGTAGCCGGGCTGTTGTCATTGATGGGGATATTGAAGTCCCCGAGGATGATGGTTGGTAGCTCAGAGGAGAGGAAGAAGGGAAGCCAGGCAGCAAAGTCATCCAGGAAGCGGGGTATGGATCCGGGAGGCCTGTAGATCACTGCGATCCTTAGGGGGGTGGGTGAGAAGAGCCGGATGCAGTGAGCCTCGAAGGAGGAGAAAGTTAGGGAGGGAGGATTAGGGAGGACCTGGAAGGTGCTCAGCGGTGATAGGAGCAGGCCGACCCCACCACCTTTGTGACCGCTCAGTCTTGGTGAATGGGACCAGACGAGACCTCCATAGGAGAGTGCCGCAGGGGAGGTGGAGTCAGTGGCCTGTACCCAGGTTTCGGTGATGGCTAGGAGGTTAAGGGAGCGGGAGATAAAGAGGTCATGGATGGCAGTAAGTTTGTTGCAGACCGAGCGGGCGTTCAGGAGTGCAACCGAGAGAGGGGGGATGGATGCGGGGAGAAGGGGCACAGATATGAGGTTGAGGGGGTTACGGCAGCTGGCGGGAGCAGGGGGGTCCCTAGAGGAGGGGTGAGGTGGCGAGGGGCCAGGGTTCGGGAAGATGTCCCCAGCAGATAGGAGAAGGAGAAGGGTGAGGAAGGTGGCATGGGAATGGGAAGTGTAGGAGCGTGTGGGTCTGATAGTGGTGGCACGTGGGTCGACGGGGGAGTGGAGTAGCAGGAGGAGGTGGTGAGTGCCGTAGTGGGGAGAGGGGAGTAGTGAAGGGGCAATGTAGAGCTGTTTTGGGGGGGTAGGCGGGTAGAGGGAGGCGATTTTTGGGATGGTGGAGAGGAAAATGAGGAGGAGGAGTGCAGGAGGCATGTTGGGGTGGGTGCGGTGACAGTTGGGTCAGGGGAGGTGAAGGGATACAGGTCAGGGCAAGGTGTGTGGGGAATCTGTGTTACCATGGGAGAGTCATTTGAGTCCTTCTGTAGGGGTAGAGTGAGGGTGGAGGGCGGCAGCTGGTTGGCAGCAGTCTGTGGGTGCAGTAAGCTGGCGACCATGGGTGCTGTGGCATGTCTTCAGTGGGTACAGTGGTTCGGCTAGTGGAGGGGTCGTAGGGTGCGATGGCTGGGGGTGATGGTAGGCACGGCGACTGGTGATGCTGGCGGCTCGGTGACTGGGGTTGTTGAGGCCAGGCGTCGGGTGCTGAGGGCTCGGCGTCGTGAGGCGCTGAAGGTGTTGAAGGATCGTCATCAGAGTCGAGCGGGGCGTTGCGGTAGCGATCGTCGGCCCTGCGTGGTTTGTGCTCAACCGTGATCTGTTGCGGCCGGTAGGAGAGACCGCAGCTTCAAGGGTCGTGGTGGGCCATTAGTCGCCGGGGCGTCGCCAGAGGGAATAGCGTGCCGGAAATCAGGGTGCTGGGCGAGCGTTCCCTGGTGTGGTGGCTGGCTGGTAATCCCAGGTGGGGTGGTGGGCAGGGGATCCCCGGTGGGATGGTGGCCGTGCTATCCCTGGTGGGGTAGTAGCGATCCCTGGAGGGATAGTGGCTTAGGGTCCCTGGTGGTTTGGGGTTTCAGGTGGATGGTGGGATCCCTGAGTGAGTGAGTCCCTGGAGGCTGGCGGTGTGATGGTGGTTGGGCTCCCTGGTGGGTAGTGGGCGCCCCTGGTGAAGTACCTGGTGTCCTGGAGCGTCGGTGGATCCCTCCTGGGTTAGCAGGACCGTTGGTGGTGGTGGTAGCTTCCCGGAGCAGCGGAGGCGTCCCGCCGCGGCCGCAATTCCCGCCGCGATTCCAGCCACGGCTGGCAGGAAACACCGCGGCTTCGGGTGCCGCGGTAGGCCTCAGGCTGCTGCGAACCGCCGGAGCTCCGCTGGAGGGACGGAGTGACTGTGGGTGTTGGTGGGGACCTCGGCAGCAGACACAGGGGCCCGGATGGGCCCTGATGGCAGCGGTAGGGGCGCAGGGGTGATCCCCTGATCGGCGGGGACCGAGGAGCGGAGTGGCAGTAGTCCGGGCTGATGTCCGGCGATCCTGGTCGGCCGCGCCAGAAATCGAGGCCGCGGCTTCAGGTGCCGGGTAGGCCGCAAGTCCCGGAGCTCCGGGAGAAAGGTCCAGTGGCCTTCCCTGGCTGGCGAACAGGGACCGGAGGGTCGTGGGGCCCCCGTCAGGGTCCGCTGCCGCCCAGATGGCAGCGGATTGGGGCCGGGGGAGCAGGAGCTCGCCGAGACACGTCCGTCTCGCCGGACGTCCGGATGTTTATAACATTGTACTACTTTGGGGAAGTGATCAGTATTTTTTTTTTTTACACAATTTGCTTATAGCAAAGAATTACTTTGCTATAAGCAAGCATTTACCTGAATGAAATCGATTCATTCAGCTTTTTTTTTTTTGTGCTTAGCTGTGATTTGGTCACAGCTAATCACATGACATGTGCATGTGATTAGCTGTGACCATTCACAGCTAGGCACTAGTATACAATGGATGGCATCATGAATGAAGCCATCTATGTATACAACTGTCATGTGACCTGCTGTGATTGGTCACAGCAGGTCACATGGTACCAGCAACGGGAGCCGGTACTCGGATCTGTCATCGGCCGTGTCCGAGGTGCACGGCCGACGACAGATCGCACTGTTGCGCCGCTCTGCACTAGCGCAAACGGCGTATGTGTGGGAGCACGCCAAATGGCGTGCACCCAGAATGGAGGAGCACATCTGAAGCCGCCAAACGGCCATTGGCCGGGCGGCTAATGGTTAAAGGTCTCAATCATGTCTCCCCTTTCCCTTCTGTCCTCCAGACTGGACATGTCAAGTTCCTGAAGTCACTCTTGATATGTTTTATAGCACCGACCTTCCACCATTTTTGTCTCTGGACTCGTTCTGTCTTATTATCTTTTTGTAAGTGAGATCTCCAGAATTGGTCACAGTATTCTAAATGAGGTCCAACTAAAGATCTATATAGAGGAATCAGGACCTCCTTCCTCCTGCCGGTGACCCCTCTAGTGATAGAATCTATATAGAGGAATCGGGACCTCCTTCCTCCTGCCGGTGACCCCTCTAGTGATAGGATCTATATAGAGTAATCAGGACCTCCTTCCTCCTGCCGGTGACCCCTCTAGTGATATAAAGGTCTATATAGAGGAATCGGGACCTCCTTCCTCCTGCCGGTGACCCCTCTAGTGATAGGATCTATATAGAGGAATCAGGACCTTCTTCCTCCTGCCGGTGACCCCTCTAGTGATAAGATCTATATAGAGGAATCAGGACCTCCTTCCTCCTGCCGGTGACCCCTCTAGTGATATAAAGATCTATATAGAGGAATCTGGACCTCCTTCCTCCTGCCGGTGACCCCTCTAGTGATATAAAGATCTATATAGAGGAATCAGGACCTCCTTCCTCCTGCCGGTGACCCCTCTAGTGATATAAAGATCTATATAGAGGAATCGGGACCTCCTTCCTCCTGCCGGTGACCCCTCTAGTGATATAAAGATCTATATAGAGGAATCGGGACCTCCTTCCTCCTGCCGGTGACCCCTCTAGTGATATAAAGGTCTATATAGAGGAATCAGGACCTCCTTCCTCCTGCCGGTGACCCCTCTAGTGATATAAAGATCTATATAGAGGAATCAGGACCTCCTTCCTCCTGCCGGTGACCCCTCTAGTGATATATAGAGCTATATAGAGGAATCGGGACCTCCTTCCTCCTGCCGGTGACCCCTCTAGTGATATAAAGATCTATATAGAGGAATCAGGACCTCCTTCCTCCTGCCGGTGACCCCTCTAGTGATATAAAGATCTATATAGAGGAATCAGGACCTCCTTCCTCCTGCCGGTGACCCCTCTAGTGATACTTCCTAGAATTCTATTCACTTTCCCCAGTGCCTGGTCACACGATTTGCTCATTTTGCAATCATCTGAAATAAGTGCCCCCAAATCCTTTTCTTCTGTAGATCTGGCCAGCAGTGTACCCCCAATGTTGTGCTCTCAGGGGATTCTTTTTCCCTAAGTGCATTAGTTTACATTTAGAAACTTTGAACTGCAATTTCCACTTTTTTTGACCAATCTTCCAGCAATGCCAAATAATGTTCCATGTTACAGACACCTCCAGGGATTTGGACCCTATTGCACACCTTTTTGTCATCAGCAATGAGACATCCCCTTACCCAACAACCCTTTAATTATATCACCTACATATAACTAGAACAGGACCCAGTACAGAGCCTTGCGGTACATGACTAGTGACTGATCACGGTGATAGCCAATCAGAGGCTATCACAGCAATCATGTGACCCGGAATCGGGAGTCCCAGGTCCCAATCGTTACAACGGGATCTGGGGCTCTCAGTGACACCCCGGTCTTTGTGCTGGAAGCGCTCCTAGCAGAAAGGCAGGTACGCAAATATGCGGCACCATGGAAAACGGCCCATTTCTGTGAGGCCGCATATTTATGTGACATCGGCGTCAAGGGGTTAGTCTTTAACCGAGCCGGTTCCTCTGCTACCTCTGTCCCTGGAAATCCTGGAAATGATCCGTCATTACTAGAACCAATATGATTTCCCAACTTATTGTTAGTATAATTTATTTCTGAGAAAACTGAACAAAAGTCATTGTTTAACCTCTTGCCGTCCAGCTGCTGTTTATAAACGGCAGGGCGGTGGCAGTGCAGGGGCGGGTTGCCGTTCATAAATAGCACCCGCCTTTTCTAGCTGTGCGCGCTCCCTGGGCGATCCGGTGCCCGCTGTGTCCTCCAGACACAGTGAAACACCGATCGTCGGACGGGACCTCTGTACGAGGTCCCGATCATGTGATCACTGATTGGCCAATCAGTGATCACATGTAAAGTAGTAAGCAAGATGTCACTTGTGACATCATTGCTTACTATGTGTGAAATCTGTGAATGATCACAGAGGTCACATGGTACAGGGCTATTCACAACAGCCTTGTACCATGTGACAAGCTGTGACCAATCACAGCTCACTCAGTACTTCTCAATGACTGCTAGAATGCAGCCAGAGAGAAGGAGAAATGATTCCTTTTACATCCTATATGGGTGTAAAAGCAATCAGTGTAAAAAAAAAAAAAAAAAAAATATCTTCATCACCCCCCACAAGTAGTACAGTGTCACCATGGTGACACTGCACTGCTAGGGTGATAGTATGTAAAAAAAATAATAATAATAATAATATAAAAAAATAAAAATGTAGAAAAAAAATGTTTAAAAATTATAATTTTTGGTTATAAACTAATTTGGATTTTTTTTTTTTTTTACTAAAAAAAAAACGGAATAAATTTTGGCCAAGATTTATGATGAAACATTTATTTGCAAAATTTTATAAAAAAACACTTTTTTTCAAAATTTTTGGACGTTTTCATTTACATAGCAAAAAAAATTAAAATCCCAGCGGAGAATAAATACCACCAAAATAAAGCTTTATCTGTCTCAAAAAAATGGTAAAAAATTCATATGGGTACAGTGTTGCATGACCGCGCAATTGTCATTCAAAGTGTGATAGCGCTGAAAGCTGAAAATTGCCCTGGACAGGAAGGGGGGGAAAGTGTCCGGACCGGAAGGGGGGGAAAGTGTCCGGACCGGAAGGGGGGGGAAAGTGTCCGGACCGGAAGGGGGGGAAAGTGTCCGGACCGGAAGGGGGGGAAAGTGTCCGGACCGGAAGGGGGTGAAAGTGTCCGGACCGGAAGGGGGTGAAAGTGTCCGGACCGGAAGGGGGTGAAAGTGTCCGGACCGGAAGGGGGTGAAAGTGTCCGGACCGGAAGGGGGTGAAAGTGTCCGGACCGGAAGGGGGTGAAAGTGTCCGGACCGGAAGGGGGTGAAAGTGTCCGGACCGGAAGGGGGTGAAAGTGTCCGGACCGGAAGGGGGTGAAAGTGTCCGGACCGGAAGGGGGTGAAAGTGTCCGGACCGGAAGGGGGTGAAAGTGTCCGGACCGGAAGGGGGTGAAAGTGTCCGGACCGGAAGGGGGTGAAAGCGTCCGGACTGGAAGGGGGTGAAAGCGTCCGGACTGGAAGGGGGGGAAAGTGTCTGGACCGGAAGGGGGGGAAAGTGTCTGGACCGGAAGGGGGGGAAAGTGTCTGGACCGGAAGGGGGGGAAAGTGTCTGGACCGGAAGGGGGGGAAAGTGTCTGGACCGGAAGGGGGGGAAAGTGTCTGGACCGGAAGGGGGGGAAAGTGTCTGGACCGGAAGGGGGGGAAAGTGTCCGGACCGGAAGGGGGGGAAAGCGTCCGGACCGGAAGGGGGGGAAAGTGTCCGGACTGGAAGTGGTTAAGTGGTTTGCTACATCCAGGTCTCCCTCACAGTAAGCGTTGTGCCCAGTTTTCATTTTAGTGATCTCATCATATTTTTTTTTTTCTATTACTAATGTACCTTAAAAAGGGTTTTATCTCCTTTCTTATTAGATTTAGTCATTTCCTCCTCTTTCTGTGCTTTGGCAGCACTGATAATGTGTTTGGGCTCCTTTTGTCTATTTTTATACTCTTCTCTGTCAGCTACACCTCCTGTTTCCTTGAATCTCCTGTATGCTGATTTTTTTTTTTCCTTTACTATCCTACTTATCTCTTTAGTGAACCATATTGGTTTTTTCTTCCGTTTTTATTCTTACTAACTATGATGTAAATGAAGAAAATGCAGCACTAGTTCTATAATAATCTCATGTCACTATAAAGTCCATATAACTTCCCAAATGAATGGAAGCAGGTGCATAAAGGGAAATGTTCGATCCAAAAAACCGTCGCCATACACCCGAAACAGATTGGCCTCTTACCGGACAATTTGACCTTACAAAGTCGGTCAACATTCGCAGCGTGATATAACATCAATACAGCAATCGATCCCCAATAAAGATCCCCTCCAGAATGAAAAGTAACTTCTCCACCTTCAATGATCTCCATATGGCAGAAAATCCCATCCTATGGTCAAGGAATGAATAAAGAGAAAAGGCAACTCGTATTTTCGTCATCAAAAAGACTTTCATCAGGAGTGTCTTTTTGATGACGAAACGCATAGGGTGGAGCCGTGTGACGTCATCGTGCTCTGCAGGGATGGCGGCCATCTTGATGGTTAGAAACATCTTATGTTACCATGCGGGTTGTCTTATATACTGATGTACGTGGAACCTAAATAAATGTATCAAATTAGATTTTCAATGCTACACATCTAGTTGCCTCCAGGATGGTAGACGTTAACAGTGCCCTCTGATTACTTACTCTTGTCGGTTTACTTCAACCTTTCAACGCATTTTTTAGAAATTCACCCATTTCGGTGAAATTAATCTTTCTGAAATCTAAAACTTATGTTTTTGGATATGATTTTTCACTTTTTATTGAATATCAAACCAAAGACATTGGTAATCGCCAAATTTTCTCCCACCTCAACATTAGACCGTCAATCCCCATTTGTCAGTAGCAGGTCTAGAATATGATCGCTTCGGGTTGGTGCTTCTATTACATCCCCGCTCCTGCTTGTAATAGCAGTTTGAGAATTCCGGTTAACCCCTCGCCTGCCGAGCACTTATACCCCCTTCCTGCCCAGGCCAATTTTCCGCTTGCAGCGCTGTTGCACTTTGAGTGACAATTGCACAGTCATGCAACCCATATGACATTTTTTTCACACAAATAGAGCTTTCTTTTGGTGGTATGCACTCTCCGCTGGGTGTTTTATTTTTTTGCGCTATAAACAAAAAAAAAGCAAACTTTTTGAAAAAAAACTTTTTTCTCTTTGTTTCTAATTTAAAATTTTGCAAACGGGTAATTTTTCTCCTTCACTGATGTGCGTTGATGAGGCTGCACTGATAGGCGGCACTGATGAGGTGGCACTGATAAGCAGCACTGATGAGGTGGCACTGATATACAACCATGATGGGCACTGATGGG
The DNA here is from genome assembly GCF_062004578.1 of Staurois parvus. Lineage (NCBI taxonomy): Eukaryota > Metazoa > Chordata > Amphibia > Anura > Ranidae > Staurois > Staurois parvus. The sequence goes on along the minus strand of NW_028321654.1, from coordinate 16,420 downwards.
TGGCACTGCTGGGCGGCACTGACTGGCGGCACTGCTGGGCACTGACTGGCAGCACCGATGGGTGGCACTGATAAGCAGCACTGATGAGCTGGCACTGATATACAACCATGATGGGCACTGATTGGTGGCACTGACTGGCAGCACTGCTGGGCACTGACTGGCAGCACCGATGGGTGGCACTGCTGGGCACAGGTGGGTGGCACTGCTGGGCACAGGTGGGTGGCACTGCTGGGCACTGACTGGCGGCACCGGTGGGTGGCACTGCTGGGCACTGACTGGCGGCACCGATGGGTGGCACTGCTGGGCACAGGTGGGTGGCACTTCTGGGCACTGACTGGCAGCACCGATGGGTGGTACTGCTGGGCACAGGTGGGTGGCACTGCTGGGCACTGACTGGCGGCACCGATGGGTGGCACTGCTGGGCACAAGTGGGTGGCACTGCTGGGCACCCATCAGCATTCTATCCAAAATGAAGAAAAAAGTTTTTCCTATAGTTCTACTTCAACCAACACTAATAAAAATGAGCATACTAGATTTTGAAAAACTGACATACGACTTTTCTTTCCTTTTTTCTTGTCTGGAGAGACACTTTGTCAGGATATTTGTCTTTGATGTGATTGATTTATAAAGTTGTACTTTTATACGTTGTGTTCTACATTGCAGCAAAAAAGATGGCAGCGCTGTTGGCTCACAGAACGAAGTTCAGATTGTGGGGATGAGTGCCACCCTACCCAATCTCGACTTGCTGGCCTCCTGGCTCAACGCAGAGCTCTATCACACCGATTTCCGTCCCGTGCCGCTAAAGGAGCGAGTTAAGATTGGCAGAACCGTGTTTGATTCCACAATGACTCCGGTGCGAGAATTTGAGCCCCTTATCCAGGTGAAGGTAAGGACAGATGTCTGGAGTAGAGGGTAGGACAGTCCATAGATGGGAATGTCGTAGGGAAGGTTAACCGCTTAGGGACCGCCTGCAGTAGATTTACTGCTGCAGGGTGGCCCCTGTGCACAGGATCACGTGTGTATGTATGTATATATATGTGTGTGTGTATATAGATATATATATATATATATATATATATATATATATATATATATCACACCACACACACACAAACACACAATCGCGATTCTGCATTTCCGCCTAGGGGGCGCGCGCGACCGCCCTATACGCGCCGCCGATCGCGGCACCCGGGTACCGGCCGGTGAGTACCAGCGATCACCGACAGGGAGGAGGGTTGCATTGCTTACAATACAGCCCTCCTCCCTGTCTGTTTGGACGCACTGCCCAGGATGGCTGAGCACAGCCATCCCGATCAAAGTGCTTACAGTGAAGCACACCCCCCCCCCCACCCCCTAGTAAAACAAAACTCAGCACACAGTTAATCCTTTGATTGCTCCCAAATGTTAACCCCTCCCTCCCCAGTGCCAGTACAGTGTCAGTGCTTGCTTTTTTTTTTAGTCTTCCCCCCCCCCCCCCCCCCTTCCCAGTGTCAGAATATCCTCCGCAGTCCCGCTATGAGTCGCTGATTGCCGCCATTATTAGTATAAAAAATAATTCCAGTATCTATACCGCCATTTGTAAACGCTATAAATTTATTTATTTCAGGTACTTATATAGCGCCGTCAATTTACGCCGCGCTTTACATATATATTGTACATTCACATCAGTCCCCGCCCCCGAGGGGTGTACAATCTAAGGTCCCTAACTCTCAAGGGGCGTACAATCTAAGGTCCCTAACTCTCAAGGGGCGTACAATCTAAGGTCCCTAACCCTCAAGGGGCGTACAATCTAAGGTCCCTAACCCTCAAGGGGTGTACAATCTAAGGTCCCTAACCCTCAAGGGGCGTACAATCTAAGGTCCCTAACTCACATTCATACATACACATACTAGGGACAATTTAGACAGGATCCAGTTAACCTCCCAGCATGTCTTTGGAGTGTGGGAGGAAACCGGAGTACCTGCAGGTAACCCATGCAACATTCAAACTCCAGGCAGGAGTTACCGTGACTGAGATTAGAACCAACGACCCCAGTGCTGCCAGGCGGAAGTGCTAACCATGTAGCCACTGTGCTGCCCATAACTTTCATGTAAACCAATTCATTTAAACGTATTGGGATTTTTTTTTTTTCTTCAAAAGACGTCGCAGAATACATTTTGGCCTAAATTTATGACGAAATTTGATTTTTAAGTTTCTTTTTTTTTTTTTTTTACTGAGTCCTATAGCAAAAAGTCCAAAATACTGTTTTTTTTAATCAAAATTGTCGGTCTTTTTTTTTTTAAATTTATAGCGCAAAAAAATAAAAAACACACATACCACCGAAAGAAAGCTCAATTCATGGGAAAAAAAAGAACGTAAATTTCATTTGGGTGCAGTGCTGCATGAACGCACAATTGTCAGTTGAAATAGCAAAAAGAGGCCCGGTCATTAAGGGGGGGGGGGGTATATCGTCTGGAGGGTGAGGGGTTAAAGACAGCCTAGAGGGAAAGGGAGGATAGCCTCAAACGAGTTAGGTTGTTTCAGAGGGAAGGATAGTCCAGAGATGGGAAAGTAGTATGGAGGAGTAAGGACAGCCTTGATGGGAGGGGGAGGATAGCCTGGAGGTGGCTGGAGCAGGGTAGGCCATGAATGAGTAAAGTCTAGTGGTGGGAATGTAATATGGAGCCTGGAGGGAAGGGGAGCTAGTCTGCAGGTTCATGTTTTGTTGTGCATTTTCATTTTTTTTATTTTATTTTTTTTTAAATCGAGTAGATAATCTAATAGAAATCCTGAAAAAATCATAGCGGTCTTTGAACCTGGACCAGAATGTGCACTACATTTGTGCCAGTAACGTCCCATTTGGTTTTTATGGTTCTTTCTATGATAGATGAGGGATGAGGTAGGTTTGCAGTCTGATTTATATACATTTGGCACAGGTTCGTGTAGCTCATACAAATACTAAGCTGTGTCCTCCCTGGCTGATATGTCCTCGCCATGTCTTTGTCTGCAGGGTGACGACGATCACATTGTCAGCCTGTGTTATGAGACCATATGGGAAGGTCACTCCATCCTGATCTTCTGTCCTTCCAAGAACTGGTGCGAGAAGCTGGCGGACACCATCGCCCGAGAGTTCTACAACCTCTGTCACAGGGCCTTGCAGGAAAAGGCAGGTGAGCTGGTGACGTCTGCATGGTAAGAACTGCAACTAGAGCGAAGGACTGATGACGGGCATGGTTCTTCCTCTCCTGATCACATGACTGCTGGAAGCACAGAGGTGAACTACTTATTGCAAGGGCGCTCAACCCGTGGACCGCGGGCTACATGTGCCTCAAACCAGGGAAGCAATGAATTCGAAGTGTTTGGCAAGATGGTACAGTCAGGTCCATAAATATTGGGACATTGACACAATTCTAACATTTTTGGCTCTATACACCACCACAATGGATTTGAAATGAAACGAACAAGATGTGCTTTAACTGCAGACTGTCAGCTTTAATTTGAGGGTATTTACATCCAAATCAGGTGAACGGTGTAGGAATTACAACAGTTTGCATATGTGCCTCCCACTTGTTAAGGGACCAAAAGTAATGGGACAATTGGCTTCTCAGCTGTTCCATGGCCAGGTGTGTGTTATTCCCTCATTATCCCAATTACAATGAGCAGATAAAAGGTCCAGAGTTCATTTCAAGTGTGCTATTTGCATTTGGAATCTGTTGCTGTCAACTCTCAAGATGCGATCCAAAGAGCTGTCACTATCAGTGAAGCAAGCCATCATTAGGCTGAAAAAACAAAACAAACCCATCAGAGAGATAGCAAAAACATTAGGCGTGGCCAAAACAACTGTTTGGAACATTCTTAAAAAGAAGGAACGCACCGGTGAGCTCAGCAACACCAAAAGACCCGGAAGACCACGGAAAACAACTGTGGTGGATGAGCGAAGAATTCTTTCCCTGGTGAAGAAAACACCCTTCACAACAGTTGGCCGGATCAAGAACACTTTCCAGGAGGTAGGTGTATGTGTGTCAAAGTCACCAATCAAGAGAAGACTTCACCAGAGTGAATACAGAGGGTTCACCACAAGATGGAAACCATTGATGAGCCTCAAAAACAGGAAGGCCAGATTAGAGTTTGCCAAACGACATGTAAAAAAGCCTTCACAGTTCTGGAACAACATCCTATGGACAGATGAGACCGACATCAACTTGTACCAGAGTGATGGGAAGAGAAGAGTATGGAGAAGGAACTGCTCATGATCCTAAGCATACCACCTCATCAGTGATCATGGTGGTGGTAGTGTCATGGCGTGGGCATGTATGGCTGCCAATGGAACTGCTTCTCTTGTATTTATTGATGATGTGACTGCTGACAGAAGCAGCCGGATGAATTGTGAAGTGTTTCGGGAATATTATCGGCTCATATTCAGCCAAATGCTTCACAACTCATTGGACGCTTCACAGTGCAGATGGACAATGACCCAAAGCAGACTGCAAAAGCAACCAAAGAGTTTTTTAAGGGAAAGAAGTGGAATGTTCTGCAATGGCCAAGTCCATCACCTGACCTGAATCCGATTGAACATTTCACTTTCTGAAGACAAAACTGAAGGGAAAATGCCCCAAGAACAAGCAGGAACTGAAGACAGTTGCAGCAGAGGCCTGGCAGAGCATCACCAGGGATGACACCCAGCGTCTGGGGATGTCTATGCGTTCCACACTTCAGGCTGTAATTGACTGCAAAGGATTTGCAACCAAGTATTAAAAAGTGAAAGTTTGATTTAGGATTATTATTCTGTCCTATTACTTTTGGTCCCTTAACAAGTGGGAGGCACATATGCAAACTGTTGTAATTCCTACACCGTTCACCTGATTTGGATGTGAATACCCTCAAATTAAAGCTGACAGTCTGCAGTTAAAGCACATCTTGTTCATTTCAAATCCATTGTGGTGGTGTATAGAGCCAAAAATGTTAGAATTGTGTCCATGTCCCAATATTTATGGACCTGACTGTATATCACACCGAGTGTGGCACACAGATTGAGTGGAGATTATTCACCTTTATGTTGGCGTGGAGGTAGAAGCACAATGTACCACATATGGTGGGAGTGTTCTAGAATACAAGAGTATTGGGGGAAAATAGTAAACTTGATTCAGAAAATTACAGAGGTTGATATTCTAGTAGACCCAGAGACTTGCCTTTTTCATAGTACTAAGCTGTCAGTTAAATACAACGAACCCCTTCCGGTGTGGACGCAATCAGGTACCCAATGGCTGTAGGCCTTAATAAAGGCCATCCAGTGACCAAGAATGTATCCAAGCCCAGACACTCTCGCAGGAGTGGGCGCCTGACAAAGCACACCAAATTTGTCCGTGACATGATACGTGAAGTATGTGGTTTTGCCCCATATGAAAGACGTGCCATGGAGTTGCTCAAAGTGTCAAAGGACAAAAGAGCTCTTTAGTTCATCAAAAAAAGGATTGGAACTCACATCAGGGCTAAGAGAAAGAGAGAAGAACTCAGCAATGTGTTGGCTGCCATGAGAAAGGCTGCAGCCAAGAAAGATTAATCTGTAAAGTGAAATCCGTAATTAAACATTTAAATAAAAAAAAACACAAAAAAATAAAAAAAATACAACGAATCTGGTTTATTGTACTATTTGAATGCAGCAAAGGGACCGATACCCAAGTACTGGAGGAGACAGGAGGTGCCGAAAATAAAGGACTGGGTGGATCAAATATGTAAATTGGAGGAACTTTATCATTTGAATGAAGATAAGATGGAGAGTCACCATACAAGATGGAACAAATGGGAGGAATTCAAAAAGTCAAGGCTAGCCTTAGAGGTTATGGGGGAATAACATAGAATAATATGGAAATACAGCTGCAAGAAAAAGTATGTGAACCCCTTGGGATTCCGTGGAGTTTTGCATGAATTGGGCATAAAATGTGCTCTGAACGTCATCTAAGTCACAACAATAGAAGAACACAGTCTGCTGAACATAATACTACACAAACATTAGATGTTGCCATGGTTTAATTGCACATAACATGTAAACATTCACAGTGCAGGGAGGAAAAAGTATGTGAACCTTTGGACTTAATAACTGGTTGACCCTCCTTTGGCAGCAATAACCTCAACCGAACGTTTCCTGTAGTTGCAGATCAGACCTGCACAACGATCTGGAGTCATTTTGGACCACTCCTCTTCACAAAACTGTTTCAGTGTAGCAATATTCTTGGGATGTCTGGTGTGAATCGCTCTCTTAAGGTCATGCCACAGCATTTCAATGGGGTTGAGGTCAGGACTCTGACTGGGCCACTCCAGAAGGCGTATTCTGTGCTGTTGCAGCCATTGTTTTGTTGAATGACTTGTATGCTTTGGGTCATTGTCCTGTTGCATCACCCATCCTCTGCGGAGCTTCAGTTGGCGGACAGATGGTCGTACGTTTTCCTGCAAAATGTCTTGATAAACTCTGGAATTCATTTTCCCATCAATGACAACAATCCGTCCAGGCCCTGAGGCAGCAAAGCAGCCCCAAACCATGATGCTCCCTCCGCCATGTTTCACAGTGGGGATGAGGTTTTGATGTTGGTGTGCTGTGCCTTTTTTTCTCCACACATAGTGTTGTGTGTTCTTCCCAAACAACTCAATCTTGGTTTCATCTGTCCACAGTATATTTTGCCAGCAGTGCTGTGGAACATCCAGGTGCTCTTTTGCAAACTTCAAACGTGCTGCAATCTTCTTTTTGGCCAGCAATGGCTTCCTCCGTGGTGTCCTCCCATGTACTCCATTCTTGTTTCATGTTTTCCTTATTGTAGATGTGTCAACAAAAATGTTAGCATGTGCCAGAGATTTCTGTAGGTCTTTAGCTGACACTCTGGGATTCTTTTTTACCTCATGCAGCATTCTGCGCTGTGCTCTTGCAGTCATTTTTACAGGACGACCACGCCTAGGGAGAGTAGCAACAGTGCTAAACTTTCTCCATTTGTAGACAGTCTGTCTTACCATGGACACATGAACATCAAGGCTTTTGGAGATACTTTTGTAACCCTTTCCAGCTTCATGCAAGTCAACAATTCTTGATCGTAGGTCTTCTGAGAGCTCTTTTGTGCGAGGCATGGTTCACATTAGACAGTGCTTCTTGAAACCAGTAAACCCAAAACAGGTGTGTGTTTTTTAAGGGCAGGACAGCTGTCAGCAACACATCCAATATCATCACACTGATTGGAGTCAAGGCTGGCTCACTCCTGGCTCCAATTAGCTCTGGGAGAAGTCATTAAGCTAGGGCATCACATACTTTTTCCTCCCTGCACCGTGAATGTTTACATGTTATGTGCAATTAAACCATGGCAACATCTAATGTTTGTGTAGTATTATGTTCAGCAGACTGTGTTCTTCTATTGTTGTGACTTAGATGACGTTCAGAGCACATTTTATACCCAATTCATGCAAAACTCCACGTAATCCCAAGGGGTTCACATACTTTTTCTTGCAACTGTATATTTTGTTCTTCTTTTATAGGGATTACGATCTCCAGAAATGAACTGGAAAATGCAGAGCAGAAGGGGTCAGGGATTGGATGGGGATGGGTGGTATATACAGTAGGTAGGGGGGGGGGGGGGGAGGATGAAACGATAAATGATAATATGCTAAAGTTTTAATGAGTGTGTTTGTATAACTTGTCTGTCTGAAAAATTCATAAATATTTAAATAAATAAAAAAAACCAGGGAAGCACATGCCCAGGGTTGACAACTTATTGATCGCGATCTGGGTTTGCCAACCTTTTTATCCCGAAGCATCAGAGGGCCAGGTGATAAATTGTTGGTGGCAGCGGATCGAGCAGGAGCTGCATAAGCCGATCTTCTCCTGCAGCACCAGCACTCTGCCTCCATATAGAGCAGGCTGGAGAGCGATGCCAGCAGCAGCTGCAAGAGGAAAAGGTCAGTGTATCAAACAACACATACACAGGGCATAGCTTTTGCAGCGGGTATATTAGCACCTGTAAAAGGGGTAACTATTAGGGTGCTTTCATACTGATCCGCAGATGCAGCACAGAGCACCTGCGGGTTGGCTGCACTGAGCCATAGACTTCTATTCTATCCTGTGGATGTGGTGCACTTTCTGAAAGCAGGAGTTTCGGTGCGCTGTCGGCGCACCACACCCACAAGAAGTCTATGGCAAAGTGCAGCTAACCTGCACCGTGTTAGACTTCTAGTTTGCAGTTCTGCTAGGCTAGTTTATAGTTGTGGTTTGAAGGGGGGGGGCGATAAAACCCCATAGTTCATTGTGGCTCGTGACCGGTTACCAAATCACTTAAAGCAGAACTCCACTCAAAAGGGGAATTTCCACTATAAGACTTTGTCCCCCGCTCACCATTAAGGATTGGCACCTTTGGGAAGTGGGTACCCGAATTTGACAGGTACCTGCTCCCACTTCTGCTGCGATCGCCTAGGCCAGGAGTAGGCAACCTGAGAGCCGCAGGACTACAAGTTCCATCATGCCTCTGCAAGTCATAGCTGTAACTGCCAGTTTTGTAATCTTTGCAATGCCTCATGGGAAACGTAGTTCCACAACAGCTAGAGAGCCACAGGTTGCCTACCCGTGGCCTAGGCGATCGGAAGCGAAAGTTGTCCCCCGCTCCTTCCCCGTAGTCTTCTGGGACACGTGACAGGTCCCAGAAGACTACGGGGCCGTTCCCACTTCCGCTGCAATCGCCTAGGCTAGGGGTAGACAACCTGCAGCTCTCCCTGCCTCAGTACCCCTCTCAAGAGTATTCAGCCCTAATGCAAGCAGTGGACTGGCTCTTGAGAGGAGATATGTAACTGAACTGAACCTCTTCACTCGGCATCCATTATGTATTCAATTGCAGCCTTATGATAGGCTATGTATCTCTTTCTATTCATAAGCAGGTGCACCTAAGTTGTCCTCTGGATGTACCTAAGTTGTCCTCTGGATGTACCTAAGTTGTCCTCTGGATGTACCTAAGTTGTCCTCTGGATGTACCTAAGTTGTCCTCTGGATGTACCTAAGTTGTCCTCTGGATGTACCTAAGTTGTCCTCTGGATTTACCTAAGTTGTCCTCTGGATGTACGTGGCCCTGTATATCAAGTTTCACTTACTACTGGCAATTAATTAAAATTAATTTTTATAACAAGAAACTTAACTTAAGAAATGAGTGGATTAGGAACATGAAGAATAATCAGGAGGAAGCATTCTTTGGGTTACCTGGTAGAGTGATGACTGCCCTCCCTAGTTTGCTTTTTACAGTGTCTTCATCTCTATTTTCTCCACTAGATGGCAGCTGAACACCACTAAGTATTCCAGCTACACTCTTATGGCGAAGTATTGAGCGTAACTGTGACCAAGGCTGGCCCCGTAGACCAAGGCTGGCCCCGTAGACCAAGGCTGGCCCCGTAGACCAAAGCTGCCCATAGACAGGTTGGCTTGTTTTTTTGTTTTTTTTTCCGCTGAAAAAAGAAAAAAAAAACCTAGTAGATTCCTCTATCCACACAAAGTGGGTGGATGAATCTCCCCACTGTGACATTACCATGCCTGGATCTGCCGTTGTCAGAATGCACTGATCATTGGCTGCAGCCGCTGATTAGTGCAGCTGATTTTCCAGCATGTCCCTACAACACAAGTCTATGAAACAATTGACTTCTGTTGAGTAGGGACAGCCTCACACCCATCGATATTCAGCCTGCTGAACCTGCCAGATTTCTATTCATCTATGGTCAGCTTAAGTCCATCCAGAAGATAGTCTCACCACACCACCATTCTAAGCATAGTATGGCAACTTGTATTCTCTATTGTATTCCACATGTTCTAATTCTTTGTTTTCTTCTCTATCCCTCCTTTCATCTACCCCTCCTCTGTCGTCTGCCCCTCCTCTGTCGTCTGCCCCTCTCTTTCTCTCCCCTTCCCTTCTCTGTTTTCTTCTCCTTTTCTCTTTTCTTCTCCTTTTCTCATTTTTTCACCTTTTTCCCTTCTCTTCGCCTTTTTCCCTTCTCTTCGCCTTTTTCCCTTCTCTTCGCCTTTTTCCCTTCTCTTCGCCGTTTTCCCTTCTCTTCGCCGTTTTCCCTTCTCTTCGCCGTTTTCCCTTCTCTTCGCCGGTTTCCCTTCTCTTCGCCGTTTTCCCTTCTCTTCGCCGTTTTCCCTTCTCTTCGCCGTTTTCCCTTCTCTTCACCTTTTTCCCTTCTCTTCACCTTTTTTCCCTTCTCTTCACCTTTTTCCCTTCTCTTCACCTTTTCCCTTCTTGTTCTTTTTTTCTTTTTCTTCCTCTTTCTCTTTTCTTCTCCCTTTCCATTCTCTTCTCCTTTCCATTCTCTTCTCCTTTCCATTCTCTTCTCCTTTCCATTCTCTTCTCCTTTCCATTCTCTTCTCCTTTCTCTTCTCCTCTCATTTCCTTTCCCTTCGCTTCTCCTTGTTCTTTTTTTTCTTTTCCTTTCTCTTCTCTCTTTTTTCTCTTCTCTTCTCTCCTCTCCTCTCTTCTCCTCTCCTCTCCTCTTTTCTCTTCTCTCCTCTTCTCTCCTCTTCTCCTTCTCTTCTCCTTCTCTTCTCCTTCTCTTCTCCTCTTCTTCTTCTCCTTCTCTTCTCCTCTTCTTCTTCTCCTTCTCTTCTCCTCTTCTTCTTCTCCTTCTCTTCTCCTTCTCTTCTCCTCTTCTTCTTCTCCTTCTCTTCTCCTTCTCTTCTCCTTCTCTCCTCTCCTCTCCTCTCTCCACTCTTCTTCTCTCTCCTCTTCTCCCTTCCATTCCCTTCCCTCCTCTCCTCTCTCCTCCCTTCTCTCTTCTCTTCTCTCCTTTCCCTTTGCTTCTCCTTGCTCTGTTTTTTCTTTTTCTTCCTCTTTCTCTTCTCCTTTCTCTTCTCCTTCCCCTTCTCTCGTCTCTATCTTTTTTGTTCTTAAATCTTGCTTTCACTTTTTGGTCTCTATTTCTGCCTCTTTTTTTGTTCTCTCTCTCCTCTCTCTCTCTCCTCTCTCTCTCCCCTCTCTCCTCTCTCTCTCCCCTCTCTCCTCTCTCTCCCCTCTCCCCCTCTCTCCTCCCCCTCTCCCCCTCTCTCCTCCCTCTCTCCTCTCTCTCTCCTCTCTCTCTGCTCTCTCTCTGCTCTCTCTCTCCTCTCTCTCCTCTCTCTCTCTCCTCTCTCTCTCCTCTCTCTCTCCTCTCTCTCTCTCCTCTCTCTCCTCTCTCTCCCATCTCTCTCTCCTCTCCCCCCCCCACCCTTTCTTTCTCTTCTTTCCTCCCTTTTCTTTCTTCTCTTTCTCTCCCTCTTGGAAGGTGGCTGTCAGGAACCCAGCATATCTCCAGTATCTCTGGACAAGGATGGCATTCAGGACGTGGTTGGTCAGTTGAAGCGTTGCCCGTCGGGATTAGATGTCATTCTGGGACGCACCGTGCCTTGGGGGGTGGCTTTCCACCATGCCGGTATTCATTTTTTTTTCTTTTATCCATGTTTATTATCCAACTGTTAGAAAAAAAAACTTGCAATTTTTGAATTGTTTACATCCATGAGATTCTCCGTTGCCGTTTTTTTATCCTGTCGCACGCGTCTGATGATCTGCTATGTAACACGTTTCCATATTCCCAGGTCTGACCTTCGATGAGCGGGATATCATAGAAGGAGCCTTCCGCCAGGGCATCGTGCGTGTTTTGGCAGCCACTTCCACCTTGTCCTCCGGAGTGAACCTTCCGGCACGTCGGGTCATCATTAGAACCCCGCTCTTCAATGGACGACTTTTGGATATTCTCACCTACAAGCAGATGGCTGGGAGAGCCGGCAGGAAAGGAGTTGATACCGAGGGTGAGTGACAGACCTATATTCCACTTCAAATGCAGCTAAACATCAGTTGGCATCTGCAAAATGTTTTAACATTTCGACAATTACAGTATATAAGATTTATAAATGGCGTCTAAAACAAATTTGGAAATTAAACCCCAATTTCATCCAACACTTTACAGTAGGCAAGTGTTAGAACCTCTGTCAGCTGTTTACTTGCAATCTGTATTCCCAGTGAGGTTCCTGTCTGGACAGAAAGTGAGGGGAAATCTCTTCAATAGGCACACGGCACAATTCACTAAGCGGTATCTTACCGGATCCCAGTGTGCAGTAGGATCCCGCATAGCATTTTTTTAAAAAAAAGTTTGAATTCACAAAAAAAAACTACTAAAATACCGCATTAGTTATTTGATCAAATCATGCGGTATTTTAGTAGTGAAAACCCTTCGGTCTGGTATGGATTTTAAGGGGAACCCCCACGCCAAACTTAAAAAAAAAAAAATGGCGTGGAGGTCCCCCCCCCAAAATCCATACCAGACCCTTATCCGTGCATGCAGCCTGTCAGGTCAGAAAAGGGGGGGGATGATGAGCGAATCTTTGACAAGTTCTTTATTAAAAGAAGAAAAATAAAAGAATGTTTCCCAATGTAGATCCAACGTCAATCAAAAAAAAAACAAAGGCTACGCCCCCGACGCTGGCTCCCGATGTCGGACTACTCCGCTAGCTTGACAGTTCTTCAATATGAAAGGGGAGGGTCACACAGTGACATCACATGAGGCATAGCATTTTTTTAAAAAAAGTTTGAATTCACAAAAAAAGCTACTAAAATATAGCATGAGTTATTTGATCAAATCGTGCGTTATTTTAGTAATGAAAACCCTTCGGGTCTGGTATGGATTTTGAGGGGAACCCCTACGCCAAACTTAAAAAAAAAATGGAGTGGAAGTCCCCCCCCAAAATCTATATTAGACCCTTATCTGAGCATGCGGCCTGGCAGATCAGAAAAGGAGGGGGGATGATGACAAGTTCTTTATTAAAAGAAGGAAAATAAAAGAGTGCTTCCCAAAGTAGATCCAACGTCAATCACGATGCATGCTGCTACCTGAAAAAAAAAAAAAAAAAAAGCTCCACCTCCAACATTGGCTCCTGCCGTCTGACTACTCCGCTGGCTTGACAGTTCTTCAATATGAAAGGGGCGAGCTCACACATTGACATCACATGTGGCCCCGCCCCTTGTGACATCATTGACCCAGCATACCCCAGTTGATGGCGACACAAGGGGTGGAGTCACACGTGTAATGTCACCGGGTAGCCCCTCCCCTTACATATCCTTTTGATCCATACCAGGTCACATGCCCTCAACATGGGGAGGGACAAGGGCCACATGCCTTCAACATGTTGATGGGGACAAGGGCCTCTTCCCCACAACCCTAGCCTGTGGTTGTGGAGGTCTATGGGCAGAGGGCCTATCGGAATCTGGAAGCGCCCTTTATGAAAGGGGCCCCCAGATTCCGGCCCCCTACATCTATGTGAATGAGTATGGAGTACATGGTAACGCTACCCATTCACAGAAAAAAAACTGTAGTGTGAAAAAAGACAGGAGGCAGGCTTTATCAACTCCTTTATTAAAAGGAGAAAAATAAAAGTATGTCACACGTGTAATGTCACTGGGTGGCCCCTCCCCTTACATATCCTTCTGAACCATACCAGGTCACATGCTCTCAACATGTTGATGTGGACAAAGGCCTCTTCCCCACAACCCTGGCCTGTGGTTGTGGGGGTCTGTGGGCAGGGGGCTTATCGGAATCTGGAAGCACCCTTTACCAAGGGGGCCCCCAGATTCCGGCCCCCTACCTCTATGTGAATGAGTATGGGGTACATGGTACAGCTACCCATTCAAAAAAAAACTGTAGTGTGAAAAAAGACAGGAGACAGTCTTTGACAAATCCTTTATTAAAAGGAGGAAAATAAAAGTAGATCCATTGTCCGCCGCCAACCCGAAAAAAGATGAACAAAACAAAAAACTAAACAAAACAAAAAACTAAACAAAACAAAAAAAAAAAGGTCTGCTGGCTCCCGCCCATGGACGCCATCCCAGAACTAGCCGACTGCGCTGAAGCTGTCTTTGGCTATAGCGCAGTTGGGAACTGGTTAACAGAAGTCAATGCAAGTCGCAATGAAATCGAGGAAAAAAAAGCAGGAGCTATTTTTGAAATCGCGCTTCTTCAAATCGCACTTATTAAGACAGTTCCGTAGAAATACATTAGATACAAGTTCAGGTGTGATTTGTAAATCGCATTGCGCACCGGTGAGAACCAAGGCTAAAGGTCATTTACTCCTCGTTGCTTTGAGGTGTTAATATCAAGATGGTTGAACCCTATTTTTTTGTTTGTATTTTTTCTATGTCTGCAGGTGAGAGCATACTTGTGTGTAAGCCTTCTGAGAGGGCGAAGGGCATCAGCTTGCTGCAGGGGTCGCTGAAGCCGGTGCAGAGCTGTCTTCTGCGGAAGGAGGGCGCTGGAGTGACGAGCAGCATGATCCGAGCGATCCTGGAGGTGAGGCAATTCCTGCCAGAGTCTCATAGGCTTGATGAACAATTTTGAATACCTGCGTTGGGCCAGCTAGTCGTTCTGTGATTGGACAAGATGGAGAGGAGGGGCAGGGGTAGTCTTATCAATCACTGAGAATGATGTAAGATGTTCCCTAATTAGCAGCCATGCTAAGTTGTGGTGATTACTATGCAGAAGGGCAGTCGCTGGGCATGGCACCTTGAACACCGCTGCTGCTATGGTAGCCCATACTGCTGGGGTAATTCTGTCATATTTGCACGCTGCATTAATATCTTCATTTAAAAAAAACAAAGATTCGATATAGAAAGTGCAAAATTAGATATAAAACATCAGTTTATACATATCAAAAAATAAAATCTGCAATGATCCATAAGGTTTGCTTTCTTCCCCTTAACCCCTTGGCGCCGGTGCCTCCCGGCCCTTTAAGGATTTCAGAAGCCGGGAGCCGGGGCGGGGTTTAGAGTCATGTGACCGCCGTCACGGCGGTCACATGATCGGGAAAGGTCCCAGTCGAAAGAGGAGATCGGGACCTTTCCGTGAGTACCGGACATGTGTGCTGGGAGCGGGCAGGGCGCGCGCTCTCGGCACATATGTTCTTTTTTAATAGAACGCAAATGTGCGGCCGCTTTGCGTTTAGTTGGCGTGAAGAGCTTAAAGAATTAGTGCGCTTTCAGCTGTTGTACTTTATTCTTGTTTTCTGTCAGGTCTGCTTTGTAAATTACAAGACGTACTGTACCTGATTTTCTAAAAAAACAAACAAACAAAAAACAGGAGGTTTGAACCCTTCAGCCTGGAAGCTGTGTGCTTAACCTCTTCCCGTCCAGCCCATGTTCATAAACGGCCGTACGGGAGCGCTGCCGATGCGAGTGGACATTTCTAAACGTCCCTATGCGTGCTTCCTGGGAGTGCGCTGCACCGCGATTGTACTAAATTGCAGCTTTTTAGATTTAACCACTTCCTGTCTGGCCCATGCACATAAACGGCTGGACGGGAGCAGTGCCGGAGCGGGTTGACGTTTCTAAACATCACCCGCATGAACTGCCTGTGCACGCACCCTGGGAGCGCACGGCACCGCGATCCGATCCTGAGGACACAGCATAACACCAGTCGCTGTACAGGACCTCTGTGTGAGGTCCGGATTCATGTGATCACTGATTGGCCAATCAGTGATCACATAAATAGTAGTAAACAAGATGTCACTTGTGACATCATTGCTTACTACGTGTGAAATCCGTGAATGATCACAGAGATCACATGGTACAGGGCTATTCACAACAGCCTTGTACCATGTAACAAGCTGTGACCAATCACAGCTCACACAGTAGTTCTCAATGGCTGCAAGAATGCAGCCAGAGAGAAGGAGAAATGATTGCTTTTACAGCCTTTTGGGTGTAAAAGCAATCGGTGTAAAAAAAAAAAAAATCTTCATCACCCCCCACAAGTAGTACAGTGTCACCATGGTGACACTGTACTGCTAGGGTGACAGTATGTTAAAAAAAAAAAACATAAATAATAATATAAAAAAATTAAAAATGTAAACAAAATTTAGGAAAAATTATAATTTTTGGTTATAAACTACTGTTGGGTTGGTTTTTTTTATTACTAAAAAGATAGCTGAATAAGATTTATGAAGAAAGATTATTTATTTGCAAAATTTTATAAGAAAAACACTTTTTCATTTATATAGAAACAAAAATAAAAATCCCAGTGGTGAATAAATACAACCAAAATTAAGTTTTATCTGTCTCAAAAAAAAATGCTGAAAATTTCATATGGGTACAGTGTGGCATGACTGCGCAATTGTCATTCAAAGTGCGACAGCGCTGAAAGCTGAAAATTGGCCTGGGCAGGAAGGGGGTGAAAGTGTCCGGACTGGAAGGGGGGGGAAGTGTCTGGACTGGAAGGGGGGGAAGTGTCTGGACTGGAAGGGGGGGAAGTGTCTGGACTGGAAGGGGGGGAAAGTGTCCAGACTGGAAGGGGGGGAAAGTGTCCGGACTGGAAGGGGGGTGAAAGTGTCCGGACTGGAAGGGGGGGAAAGCGTCCGGACTGGAAGGGGGGTGAAAGCGTCCGGACTGGAAGGGGGGTGAAAGCGTCCGGACTGGAA